>NW_023483522.1:0-1646 GCF_013731165.1 Rhagoletis pomonella | reverse complement strand
AAAAAAATATATTTGTTAATGAAAATTAATTAATAAGAAATCTTTAACAACGCAAGTGCGTAATAGATAACATATACAAAATGGCTCGCTTTCATCAGAAAGTCAGTAAATCTTTCTTTAAATTTGTTCTTTGCACGAAAATTTCAGATTTTTCAAACACACGTTGCACTTAACCGAGCTTTTGTCAATCTTGGTAATGTGACTCCATACTCTACTTTTCGGAGTAAAACCAGGTAAACAGAAATAAAAACAAATCTATGTCGTTACGCTGTATATGTACTGTGTTTATACGGTTCGAATACATTACGATGCCATAAAAGTATACGATACTAGTATCAAATGGGTATAGGAAATAAAATATCGCACGAACGTTAACATAGAGTCACTAATCGGGAAATATACTTAAATAGAATTCTAGGAACAATATGGCTTGTATGAAGATGATAATAAATAATATTGATATTGATATTATTATGATACATTAAGCGGTATCGCAAGAAAATACCCATATGGGTATCAATAGTATCATCACCCTAGTATCGAATACCGATTTGCCCAGTAGCGAAACAAAAGTATCGATACCAAGTAGTATCGCCACATCCCTAATTATTAACATTTGTTTGTTTTATTTTTTATTCAAGTATTCTCATGTTTAATCCTATTGATTTAAGGCAAAATAAAAAAAAAATAAAAAAATAACACAAACGGCAATAACGTAAAATTTGCTTTATTTCACTTTTAAATGGGAAATAATACCAAAATCTGAGTTTTGCTTTATTTCCAACAAATGTTGGAAATAAAACAAATTTTGCCTTATTTCCCATTGCTTATTTATACTATTTGTAACAAAAACAGTTTACTGACAGAGGGAAAAAGAACTTTGTTTATTCCAAGAATATAATTAAACAAAAAATGTGATATAATTCATATGAAGAAAGTAATATTCACAAAATATTTTTACTTATGCACAAAGCTTATACCAATCACTTGCAGGCAAAAATGTTTGGTTGTTTATTTATTTATAATTTTTTATGTAAACCGCTCCTGGAGTGACTTGACAGCTGTTTGTTTGTAGTAGTTCACAAATACCCTGCAGTGAAACCCGAAACTAGTAAGGAAAAATACTAGTTTACAACTAGAATTTCCTGACTGAAACCGAACTAGTTCGAAAATGACTTGACTTGACTTTGACTTTGACAGTTTAATACAATAAAGTACACAAAATATTATAACTTTTATTTGGGTATATTGTAAACCATTAAAGCGAGTACGTATTCAATTATACCAGACCTGTTAAATAATGATTAATATTCATAATGATTATTAATTAAAGCATGTTTTTTTGGATAACCGTTTAATATTAAATACCGATATTACCAGCTTTTTAATGATCAATAATTAATTACTTTAAAAAAATGTTAATTAATTATTAATTTAAATTACATCATTATTTTGTTATTTTTGATCATTTTCAATTATTACGATTAAAATTATTTGATTCTATTATTAATCATCAAGGCAAACTATAGACAAAAATTAAGAGTATTTAATAACTGCTTGAATTATTTATTTGTTGTATTTTTATCCAATATGTTTCATGTTTTACACCGACATGCGTTTTTAGTGAAATTGATGTGTTAGCTAGG
>NW_023483521.1:0-1646 GCF_013731165.1 Rhagoletis pomonella | reverse complement strand
GCTATATTTAAACGTAGAATACGTGGTATGGTTAAGAGCATATCCAAGTCAAAAACGAAATCACACACTAAGAAAAAAGGGTTTTTCCAAAATTTTACAAATTTACATACTTCTAAGTGAAAAGAACTCAATGAGAATATAAGCGAAAGCCCTATTTTTATTTTTATTTTATACCATTGTTTTTTTCTACAGCTTACTGAGATTTAAAGATTTGAAATTTTGAACAGAAAAGATATTTATTGAAAAAACTGAATATAAAATTGTTTGAGCGCTTGAAAGAAATTTAATTCAAACTGAACATTTGAAAACACATTTACATGTTGTGGTTGTAGCTAAGGGCGCAGAGATACTTGTTACTATTTGTTAACTTTCGGGAAGACTCTTGTTCGAATGCTGTTAAACGCAAAATATAAATTTTGATTTTTCTTAATTACGAAAAAGTATCAATAAAGTACAGAACGAAATCATATTCAGACGAAAAAATCTCAAAAAACTCTTTGAACTAAACAACAGGTCGTTTGGCGACATATCATATGTATGTGTTTTAAATTGAAACAAGGACGATATGATTTATTTTTTCTAAGTGCATATACTATACATAATGGAGTAAAACCGATGACAAAATCGATTAAAATGTCGATAACAAAATCGATAAAAATATCGATCATTATATCGATAAGTGAAAATATCGATAGCAAAATAAATAACAAAATCGATCATTATATCGATAAGTTCTGAAAATATCGATAACAAAATCGTTAGCAAAATCGATAACAAAGTCGATAAAAATATCGATAACAAAACCAATAAAAATATCGATAACAAAATCGATAAAAATATCGATAACAAAATCGATAATAAAATCGATAACAAAATGGATAATAAAGAGATAACAAAATCGATAAAAATATCGATCATTATATCGATAAGTTCCAAAAATATCGATAGCAAAATCAATAACAATATCGATAAAAATTTCGATAACAAAATCGATAAAAAAACCCACAAAATATCGATTATATCGATAAGTCCCGAGAATCCCTAAAATCCCGAAATAGTTCCGAGATTGAGTCTCTGTGCCTTTATCTATATCCTTTTCTCTACAACTACCTTTATTTTAATCTTTCTTCCTCTATCTTCATCTATACTTTTATCGGTATCCTCATCCGCATCTTTTTCTTTATATTTATCTTTGTTTTTATTTTTATGTTTATCATATTCTTCATATACATATTCCCCTTCACCTTTGCACTTATACATATAAGTAAAGTGTTTAAATTTACCTTGGTCTTCATGTTTGCCTTTATCTTTACTCAACTTTGTTTTTGTGTTTATTTTTACCTTGGCCTTTATCATTTTCTTTATCTATGTACGTCCTCACCTTTACTTTTATTCGTGGATTGGACTTTTTCTAAATGTTGTTTCACTTCGAAAAGTCTTCGCGTATTATGCATACATGTGTTCATATATGTATGTACATATATAATATGTATGTACTTATGTATGTATAGACATACATAGATTACTAAAAATAGAAACAGATCCACATTAACTGCAATCAACATATGTACGTATGTATGTATTTACATATGTACACACGCTGCGATTAGGTTATAAATAGCGCGCCTCTGTTTATCAAAAGCCGC
>NW_023483520.1:0-1647 GCF_013731165.1 Rhagoletis pomonella | reverse complement strand
ACTCCAGTTATAAGATTATAAATTAAATTTCCAAGAGAAAGTCGGTTGTTTACATATTTTCTAATTACCTTCGAAAATATATTAACTCAAAAAAAAAATAAACAATGCTTCATAGATCGATTTTTTTTAAATCTAACTTCATAAAGTTCTTTAAAAATATTTTGTAAATGAGGCCATAAGAGCTTAGGGGGAGAGTTACAACACGAAAATACATTTAAGGCGCAGCGAAGCACGCCGGGTAATTGCTAGTATTTATATAATTTGAAAAAATCTCCCTACTATACAAATATTTTCAAATGTTGTGAGAGGGAGTAACAAAACAAAATTACTTTTAAGGCGCAGCGAAGCACGCCGGGTATTCGCTAGTTAGTTAATATCAGGGTACGAAAATAAACTGTACAAAACAATTCCCATTTGCTCATCGATCATCATATCATTTGTGGTTTTGTACAGTTTTGTAAATAGTCAGAAACAAATTGTAAGATTCACTGTCATTTTCCCCAACGAGAAACGTTTGCTTTTCGTTTGTGACAATTGTACCATAGGGTACGTTTTATATGTATGCAAACGTTTCAATTACGTGAAAAATAATTTTTTCTGTAAATTTTCATATCCAATTCAATTAAAAAACATTTTTATTTTTTTTTTCATTGCAGCCATTCGCTTTGTATTTGTTTATTGCATATATGTGCATACATAAATATATTTTCCCTGCACGATTCATTTCGTTTGTTGTTTCGTATGTAACTACTAAACTACTGTAGTGTACTATCGCCAAAGTGAACTCAGCCGTTTTGTTTCGTATTGTACCGAACTGTTAAAGTAATAAACGAAACGAAATAGTAACGTACAATATAGTTTATTTTCGTACACTGGTTAATATTGCTGTACATATTTGTATAGTAGGGAGATTTTTTCAAATTATATAAATATACGTTATTTGAATATTGAATTAATACACGTTTGAGGAAAGGGTGCGATAGTAGACTCCAGTTATAAGATTATAAATTAAATTTCAAAGAGAAAGTCGGTTTTTTACATCTATATATATAAAATTAAGTGGCAAAACTTCCTGTTCGCATACTCCTCCTAGACGGCTTGCCCGATATCAAAGAAATTTTCAGGGGTGATTGGGGTCTGTGTGGAGGGTGCACATAAGAAATTTCATGTGTGTATCTTTGCACGTTTTGCAAAAACAAAAAACAAAAATTAATTCTATTTGGCTTTACGTGTTTTTTCGGATTTCTATCATTCTAGGCGGCTTGCCCGATTTCAATGAAATTTTCAGGGGTGATTGGGGTCTGTGTGGAGGGTGCACATAAAATGAAATTTTCAGAAGTGATTGGGGTCTGTGTGGAGGGTGCACATAAGAGATTTCTATCATTCCTAGACGGCTTGCCCGATTTCAATGAAATTTTCAGGGGTGATTGGGGTCTGTGTGGAGGGTGCACATAAAATGAAATTTTTAGAAGTGATTGGGGTCTGTGTGGAGGGTGCACATTAGAAATTTAATGTGTGTATCATTGCACGTTTTGCAATTAATTCTGTTTGGCTTTACGTGTTTTTTTTTTGGATTTTTATTATTGTTTTGCCGCAAGATTGGCAGTCCTGCCTTTTACTAATAAATAAACAGAAACAGCTGGCGAA
>NW_023483519.1:0-1647 GCF_013731165.1 Rhagoletis pomonella | reverse complement strand
TACTTCTGAATTTGATTGAAGAACGCACTATTTCAGAATTTTATTGATAAACATCCTATCTCAGAATTTTGTTGAAGAACGCCCTATCTCAAAATACATTGAAAATGTGCTGAGATAGGGCGTTTTTAAATCGGCAGCTGAGATAGGTCGATCTTCCACTCAGCCATCGATATATGCATATTTATGTACGTACATATACTCAAAATTATTTAATTCAATAGATCGGTCTTGTGTCGTCTACAAAGGTGTACCGAGCGCTCATTTACCTGTTGCACATAGCGATGCAATACAAGTTCTAAATCATCCATCCGAACTCGAACCTGTCTATGATTGCAAACAGTCTATGGCAACGCCATTACCACTTAATGATGGATCTGATTACATTCCGATTGAAAACAATTTACCGTCTTTCATATCCCAAGAACGCCTAAACAGCATGGTGCGTAAATTAACAGCCCTATTCTGTTGCCCTCACAAAAATTACCACACTCACTACTGTGAGGTTTCTGACTTTTGTGAGGTTATCCCTATGCTGGCGTAAATTCAAAAGCTCATACGCTCACAATTGTCAGGAAATTTATGATGTACGAATGAGACCCTCACAAGAGAAAAATAGCCGATTTTTATTGAGCAATTGAATAATGTTTTGTTAATTTTCGTTCGCTATCAGTGTCTGTGTTAAGTTTTTTTTTAATTAAAAGTATATTCAGTAATGGCGGAGTTATTGTTTGTTTTTGCGGCAGTTTCGGAAGAGTTAGAGCAGGCATAAGATTTCATTTCCATACAAGCTTTTGCTCCAAGTTGTGGATTGCAAACTGTGTGAAGTACTGGAGCTACTCCTGCTTTGTTATTTCTTTTTAAATTCGCCTAGAAAATAAATAAAATCAGTAATTATCAAAAAAATAAACAAATTGCAAAAATATTTACTTTTCCTGTTGTTCAGCATCCATCTTTTGTATTTATTTTATTTAAGAAACAGCTGTTAGACAGCAAAATGCTTTTCACCTCGTGTGGTGATTTTGTTGAGCTTTTTTCTTGTGAGGTGTGGGCTAGAATAACCTCACAAAATAGACCTCACAAAGTTTTGCTCACAACTCAGTTGTGAGGTTTTATTAGAATAGGGCTGTAAATCTCTTCCATAACAACGCAATGATTTTGGCATCAGAACTGAAAAGCGCGAATGTTTTAGCACCAGGAGTAAAAATAACGGCCTACGGCCGTTTATGCCATATTTCAAGTTATCGGAAGATGGCACTCAGGCGTATTGCATTGATGTTGCAGGTTTGATGAATGAAATGGGAATTACTGACTATAAACCCGAACAATGGCGTCTCTTTATTGGCCAAAAAGAAAGGAACAATCGATTGGTCAATACAATATAGTTCACGAGCCCTTGATAGCGCTTAATAAAATCATGCTTCCCGATTTACATATCAAATGTAGTGTTGTTAAGAATTACATCAAACAGTTGGTTAGAGTCAACGAAACTGCATTCCTATATTTGAAAAATAATGCCTTTCCAAAACTTTCCGTTGAAAAAATCCGTGAAGGTAGTTTTTTGATTGTATATGAGTGAAAATCTCTCAAGTGGTAAAGTGTAAACCGAAGAAAGTGATTTGTGCGAAAATATCTTCACCGTCCAATTTT
>NW_023483518.1:0-1647 GCF_013731165.1 Rhagoletis pomonella | reverse complement strand
GGTTTGCGCTTTTCTTCGTTGCGTCATCGCAACGATGTTGGCGATGAAAATGACATTGGCGGAGCTTGTGCCGGAGGTACGATAAATGCTTCAGATGAATTTTTAACTCACTCTCCGATACGTGAGCCTCAGTTGCAGTTCAATTTTACACAAAACACACTTATTGAAGAGCAAATGGTACCCTTTACTCATGATTATAAGCGCTTCATTGTAAAAAAGTGGCTGCAAAACGAACCAAGACCCAACCACGTAATGTATACCGCTTGTTCGGAAATGTTAAGGTAAGAAAGTAACATTTCCCATTAATAATAAATACAACATTAAAGACGTTTATCAAGAATTAGCAATTGCTTTTTGGAGCGGATAAGAATGCCGCGATATGCATAGTTTATAAGTATAAATTTTAATGGACAGCGTGGTTGCATGTCAATTGTTGATGGTTAAAATAATTCAAAACTACCTTATTTCTGACATTGCAGACAGCTATACTAAAACGATGGGGAACACCACTAGAAAATATTTAACCTGCGCAACTTAGTTGATAACAAGCATCTAACTGTGGTTGCGCACATTTGGCAATACAATCTACTAAGTGTTAGAAATAGAAGATGTTGATGCTTTGTATTTTCGCTCTAAGAACTATTAATGGAATACATAATAGCCCTGTTCCAGGTACTACACGACTTGCAGGTTTTACAGGATTCACAAGAAGAAGGTGGTGACCGGGAACCACTTACTGTAAAAACCTGCAAATCGTGAAACACCTGGAACGCAACTAATAAGTTGTATGCAGGCTTCTTATCGTACTCAGCAATGAAACCGTATCTTTTCTACCAACATTGTATCAACACATTATCCACGGTCTTATCGCTTGCTCAACTTACGCAATTTTACAATAAGCCTTAGTTACATTTTAATGGGAAAATTTCTTTCAAAATAGCATAGTTTGGCGGAGGTCTGTCAACCAAACTCATCAACCAAAGGTAGAAGGTTTTGTCGTTAGTTTCTGACTACATTTAACAATTTTATTGAGCTAAAGTTTCACTTCAAAAATGTGGAAAAACAATTTACAGTACTTTTCAATTAGAGTTAGTTTATGACGATAGAGCGATTTACAGATGCATTCGGTTACAAGTAGCCGGTTATTTAAGCAGAAGAGGTCCCACTCTCAAAATTAACGGCTCATATGTATACCAAATAAAAATAGGTACATACTACCTATGTAGATATACACTGCCGGAACAAAGTATTGGCACAGCAAATTTTTCACAATATATGCAACAAATTTTTATTCTAATATTTTTCCGCCAATTTTGCTACAAATCTGCGTACTCCAAAAAATTTAAAAAATCTGATTAAAAAAAATTATTTTGCAGGAAAATTTGCTGAATTTTCGCGAGTTTTGGCCAAAGTTTAGGAGTTATATTTTTATGGTTTTTGTTGTAAAATACGCCATATTTTTATACAAAATTGGCGGAAAATATTAAAATAAAAATTGTTGCAAATATTGTGAAAAATTTGCTGTGCCAATACTTTGTTCCGGCCGTGTAATGTATGTATGAACAAATTTGTTAATGAAAACACTTTCATTTTAGTGTATTTTAAGCTTTCTAACCATCAAACATTTGTTTTCCATATTTCATATTG
>NW_023483517.1:0-1647 GCF_013731165.1 Rhagoletis pomonella | reverse complement strand
GTAAATGTCATTACTTATTTTTGATTGCTTACTAATGAATATTCTCGTCGATATGCCTCGCGGTAAACCATTGAACGAATTTGAAAAGGGTCGAATTACGGTTCTAGTTGAGCAAGGTTTCGGTATACGCGATATTGCTTCGAAGATTGGAAGATCCCACGGGCTGGTTTCTTGTTTTTTACGAAAATAAGATGAATACGGGATCAAAAAGGCAGGCGGGCGGAAAAGAAAATTGACCAGTCGCGATGAAAGAATAATTGCACGTGTCGCTAGTAATTCAACTATTAGTTGCCAGAAGCTAGCAACAAAATGTTCAGTTCCCGTAAATCGGCAAACAATTTGGAGGGCTTTAAAACGCACTAAGCAGCTCGAGTACGGTAGAATGGTACCAGCTCCATGTCTTTTGCCACGCCACAAAGTCGCTCGTATGGAATTCGCTAGTAAAAATATGGCAACTGATTGGTCTTCTGTAAGTAAATTAAACGTGGATACTAATTAAGAAATTACTATGTATATCTTTTCTTATCTTTTCAGATGAAAAAAAGTTCAATCTGGACGGCCCGGACGGATTAAGTGGATATTGGCATGACTTACGTAAAGAACGTCGAGTTTTCCCCCGACGAAATTTTGGAGGCGGAAATGTGATGGTATGGGGTGCTATAACATCCGGTGGTGTACTCGAGCTGCAATTCTGCTCCAACAAAATGAAGAGTTCAGACTACGTTGCCATTTTGCTGAGTAGTCTCAAGCCTTTCATTGACAAAAATGGAAGAAATTGAACTTTTCCGCAAGACAATGCTGCAATCCATACGAGCAAAGAGACAAAGCATTGGTTAAAGAGCAACAATATTCGAACCCTAGGATGGCCAGCATGCTCTCCTGACCTGAACCCAATCGAAAATGTGTGGGGAATACTGGGAAGGAGAGTTTATGCTGAGAATCGCCAATTTGAAAACGTGAGTTCACTCGAATTGGCAATGTGGAATAACTTGGACTCTAATTTGCTAAAAACATTGTGCTTAAGTATGAGTAAGCACATATTTGAGTTGATTAAGGTTAATGGAGCACAACTAAAATATTAGATTTATACAGTGTATTTATTAGTACAAGGATCATATTAGGATTTATAGTTTTGCAACAAGTACTTTTTAGGTTGTATTACTTCTTGCAAATTTTGTAATGGTTAAAAAAAAATAGCCCCATCAAAAGAGAGTTCCCATTACGCAAAAGTCATAGAAGAATTTTTTTTCATATCTCTTTTTTTACGCCTGCTATACAAATATTTGTAGTGGATTTATAGTTTTGCAACACTCCGTATATCGCCGCCTGAAAAAATGATTGTCGTATGTGAAAATTGGGCCAAATTGAGTTAATAATGCAGTTATACTAAACTCATCAAGATCTTCCAAATGGCTTTATCAGTTTTTTGATATCTCCTTTGGATTTCGAAATATATGGTATAATTTTATCGTAAGTGCAAGGTCACAAGCGTTTTAGTCGCATTTAGTCGTATAATTTAAAAGTTTGGCACATACGACATTTTTTCATACAAATTGAGTGTTTATAAGTCGCAACAAAAAATTGTTGTATGTGAGAGATCAGCTAACACATACGACAATATTTGAATCTTGTTCGGTAATAATATGT
>NW_023483516.1:0-1647 GCF_013731165.1 Rhagoletis pomonella | reverse complement strand
ATCTTGTTTCATCAAAATCGCCGGAAGAACTTACTAAAGCTGCAAAAAAGATCGAAAAATCAATCCACCAAGGAGACGTAGACTGTCTTTCTATAAACGACGCTTTAGGGCTTTTTTTCGATTTAAACCTATCAAAGGAAAAGTATAATACTTTGCGATCAGTGGTAAACAGAATTCACAAAGACTGTTTTCCCAGTTATTATGCTCTTAAAATAGGCAAAGACGAAATGCTCCCAAACCCGATCACAGTATCCGAAACGTCAGCTGAGGTACCACTTCAGGAGTTGGTTAATAGAACGGTATCAAGTTTGGTACATTTAAGTACTTTTAAAGAAAAATGTAATGAGGAAATTGGCTTGACTTTAGAGTGCAAATGGGGATTTGATGGCAGCAGCGGTCACAGCCAATACAAGCAGAAGTTTACAGAGGAGCCCAATTCGGACGAATTTCTCATTGTTTGTGCAATAGTACCACTTCGCATTGTAAATAACACCAGTGGCAAAGAGGTTTGGTTAAACAGCCAATGCTCCTCATCGCGGTATTGTCGCCCAATTAAAATATGCTTTAAGAAGGAATGCCCTCAGCTAGTTCGAGAGTTGGAAAACAACATGCAAAAGGAAATCAGTGAACTTCGAACTTATCAAGCCACTGTTGGTGAGAAAAAAGCTTGCGTTGATTTTAAATTCATGTTGACAATGATGGACGGGGCTATAATTAATGTTTTGACTGGTAATACAGCCGGCCAAACGTGTTACTTATGCCATGCAAAACCAATACAAATGAACACTTTAAATATTCGCGAAAAACCCGTCAACAAAGAGTTTTTTAAATACGGCCTTTCTACTTTACATGCACATATAAAGTTCTTTGAGTGTATCTTGCATATATCGTACAGGTTGCCTTTAAAATGCTGGAGAGTAACAGGAGAACGTAACAAACAAACTTTTAATGAAAATAAAAAGAGAGTACAGCACGAGTTTAAACTAAAAACCGGATTAATTATTGATGGTGTTAAAACAGGTTATGGCACCACCAATGATGGAAACACTGCCCGCCGTTTTTTTTTGAAAATTGTGAAATTTCTGCAGAAATTACCAAAATTGACGTAAACCTTATTAAAAATTTTGATAAAATATTACGTATTATATCCTGCGCAAAGCATATAAATTTTACTGAATTTGAAGCTCTTTTGGATAAAACATTTCATTTGTATTTAAATTTGTATTCGTGGTATTACATGCCCGGTACGGTTCACAAAATTCTTGTACATGGGAGCCAGGTATCAAAAAGCTTCGAAATACCTATTGGGCTTTTATCGGAGGAAGCTATAGAAACCCAGCATAAGGAAATAAGGAAAATGCGCCTCAATAATGCCAGAAAAGTATCAACAATTGCAACAAATTATGATATAATGTCTAACATGTTATTATCATCTGATCCGCTTTTGGTCAGGAAAAGGAAAAGTGTTAAATTCAATTCCTTTGAGAACATAAAGGAATACGTTGTACAAGACGACAAAGGTGAAGCAAACAGTGGTAGGGAAGTGAGCGACGATGAATTAATTTAGAACTTATTAGTAAATTTATATACATATATGTACATATGATTCCTAAATCGCATTTTCAGTATCTTGAAAGTTTTGATTTG
>NW_023483515.1:0-1647 GCF_013731165.1 Rhagoletis pomonella | reverse complement strand
CGAGGAGAGGACAGCCATCTTCAAGTCACCCACCGATCAACCAACCACGTCTCAACCAGGCTGGCAAGGCCCCGATGGCCGCTTCTATGCGAACGTCCTGGTCGAAGGCATGAACATCCGAGCCCTAATCGACACTGGAGCCACCTTAACATACATCAACGGATACCTACGCAAGCAATTGGAACAGCGCAATATTCAGCCACATCCTAACAAACGAAACGTGCAGCTAGCCGACCAAACGTGCGTCGCAAGCACCCATTCCTATCCTGTCCAAATTAAATATAACGGCCAAGCAACAAACACACTGGTGGCCGTCATCCCCAATCTGGCTGAAAAAATGATATTGGGAATGGATTTCCTGGCAAAGCGTGGCATCGTCGTGTCACTAGACAAACAGCCACTATCTCCCGCCCCACCGCCGAGACTTGATACTACACACGCGCTATGCAGTCTAATTGAAAGGGCACACTTGAACGAGGAACAAAATAAAACACTAGCTGATTTTTTTGGAAACTCACAGAGAGCGATTCTCCAAAATCACCGGGCCCAGCACCGGCGCCGAACACGAGATCACACTCCGGCATCATCGCCCACTAAAACCACGCTATTACCCACGCAACCCTGCCATGCAGCAGGTGATAAACGCCGAAGTGGACGAGCTCCTCGCGGGGGAAAGGATCGAACCATCCAAAAGCGCATACAGCTCCCCCATCGTCTTAGTTCGGAAAAAGCAAGGAAGTTGGCGCATGTGTATCGATTACCGCCAGCTCAATGCCGCCAGCGAACCAGACGCATACCCGTTACCCCAGATTGGAGCGATCTTGGATCAGTTGAAGGAAGCAAAATATATCTCCACGATCGACCTCAAAAAATGGGTCGCCGCGTCGCCATGTCAGAGTGCCCAGTCGGCGCGGCGACAACAGCCGCCAACACCACCGAGCTAGCCGCGGCAACCACAAACCCAGCCCAGGAGATCACCCCCGAACCAAGGGTCACCGAAACACCATCCAAAGCGGACCCGGCCACAACGAACGACGAAACGGCCACCGGGACACATTCGACCCGTTCAAAAGGTTGCGACTAAGACGACCTAAAAACAACAAAGAGCGATGGCGGTTTCAATGGAAAGGGCACCGCATGCTCGCCACACTCATAGATGTGAACCATGCCATCGTCCGGTCAAAGGGGAGGACCAAGGTCATGGAATATATAGACTGAAATCACCATCAACCAACACAAACCATGTTTTCCTTTTTTTGCTAATTCTTGTATTAACAAAAAAAAAAAAAAAAAAAAAAAATTAAACATTGCACCTATTATAATGTATACTTATTACAATTCTCATATCATTATAAATTAAACTTTGTACCTACTTATACACACATATACCTATTACAACACAAAAAAAAAAAAAAAAATTTTGATAATAATAATGAATAATAATCAATAAAAAAAACAAGACCGCCCCACACACACCGACCCAGCCAGGGTACAACGTACTCTGGTAAATAATACCTAAGGCTGGCCCTAAGGTAATGCAGGCCTCAGGCCAAAACTCTAGAACACCGCAACTTGTCGTCCGCCGAAGTGGGAGGGGGACTGTAACGTAGCTTTGCCTACGCCACAATAACATATTCAACATCACCC
>NW_023483514.1:0-1647 GCF_013731165.1 Rhagoletis pomonella | reverse complement strand
CTTCTTTGCAAATTTACTTGGAAACAGTGTAGCTTTGGTGTGAAATAGAAGTATAAGCTTTTGTGCAATATGTTTATTTGTATATGCATATGAAGCATATTTAACTGATGAAAACATAAACTGTTTTTAAATTGGATGTTTACATCAATCTCATAGTAGTCTTATTTTAATTTTGAGCCATTTTGCAGTTTATATACAATTAAATAGCACATAAATTACGTAATTCACGTAGATATATCAATATTACGTTCAACATTTCGTTTAAAATGCCAGATTTCTTGCAAATACATTAGAATTTACAAAAGGAATTTCATTACTAATTGCCTACTTTGCGTACTTTTCTACTACCATTTTCGCATCAAGATAATTCATTCCTCCCCTTTTCTCCGTCCTTCGTAAATGCAACCTTTTGTAAGGGAGTGTCAAACCGCAGCTGTCAATAATTATCTAACCTTGTATTATTGAATCATGCTACTGGTAGTACTTGAGTATTTTCGAAGAAAACATACATTTGTGGTATCTGAATAAAACCAATGACAGGAATGTAGTGGAGCGATGATGAGATCGACGAGCAAAACGTACTTTCAACTAAAATGCTGATATACATACCTAAGTACATATGTATGTATGTGCATAGATACATATGTGCATAGATACATATGTGCATAGATACGAATGTACATAGATACATATATAAGTGTCCGCATATATTTTTTCTCGTCACTTGCTCTGTCGCTTCACTGCAGAAAAACCAAGTTGTGGGGAAAACCCTGACGATATGCGTACAATTGAAACCATGGGTTTGAAGATAGCGCAAATTGATGTGAAAATTTCAATTTCATATTAAATATATTTATGTATGCATGTACATATGTACATATGTAAAAATGTAGTTTCCATTTAAAAAAATCGGATAAAGTTTTTCTTTCGCCATTCAAACACCTCTAATTTTAGTATTTATTAAAAAAAAACTCAATGAAATTCAAAAACTATCTCTTGCATTTGGTTTTACTCAATACCGATTTGAGCTGTCGCACAGTGTTATCAAAAAAGAAAAGCTATGAATGGGTAGGTTCAGAAGGCGCAGCAGTTGAGCGCAACCGTTGCTAAAAAAATCAGTGATCGTTATGCGTCTTCTGAACGATTTCATACTTTAGCTGTCAAATTCAACTCTCAAAGGTAGACACCAACATGTTGTCCCAAATGATCAGAAAAATATTACGATCATCTAACACGCAACTATTCACTTGATCAGAAGTACGCAGCAACGCGTTCAGAAGGTGCAATCGCACCAGTTACTGAGCTGTTGCGCCTTCTGAACGTGCCCAATGAAAATTCGTTTCTCTTGAAATCAAGTTATATGGCTGCGTATGTATGTACATATGTACATGTTCCGAAATTTTTTTTATTTGTAAAGGCTCTCAAGAAAAACTAAAAATTCATATAAAATTACGCTCAATAAATGGAAAATAAATTTGCTTCTATAAAAAATTTCTTAAATCAGTATGCAGCTCTTAAGAAAAAAATGCTCGTGCATCTCTTTGCTACCATGTCCAACTATCGAATGTGAAAATCGGCACTTCAAAATTTTGATTTGCCACTAATAATTTTATTTAGTATAGCAGCATTGCTTAAGTTGTTGTTTTT
>NW_023483513.1:0-1647 GCF_013731165.1 Rhagoletis pomonella | reverse complement strand
CGTTCATATTTTCCCGCATTGTTCTCATTTCAGCTCTCATTTCTTCTGCGAAGTACGTAAGAGCTGATGAAGCACTCCTACCCACGAATCTCCTGCGGGCGCTCCGCCATTAGAACGTCTACATCTATCTTCTGCAATACCTTCACCAAACCCGGTATTCCTTGGCAAAGACCCATCATTTTCCTGTCTTTCCGAAAGCATAGTCATGGAGGTAGCGGAAACATTCTGGACCGAAGTCCCAGGTGGTGAGGTGTCAAGTAAATTTGAACTTTGACGGCTATCAACTTTAAGTCCCGGAGCGGGATTGGCCATCGGAATTGGTGGCGGAACAGCTCTCGTATGGTCAGCAATAGGTGAATGCATCACCAGAGGATTAGTTGCTGGCATAGCGGGACTAGTATTCCTCCCGGCCCCTCTTGACTTTGCGCCACTACCCCTAACTGAAGCACTGCGTGTTTGCCTAAGTTGCTGTTCCATCTACCGAGTGTTCAGTGGTGAGACAAATGCAATCAGGAATAGCAAAAAACGTGACGCTTAAGGTCAAATCGAATCCGAATTAAAAATCTACAATAGGTGGTTAAGGCTTGGCTCCCCCAGAGCTCAAACCAAAATCGAAAATCCGAGAAGAGAAAAATGGAAAAAAAGAGTTTTAGCCAAGTGACGCAGTATTACCGAAACGGATCGCAAAAAAAAAAACAATCGAAAAATATTAAAGTAATTATTATTATACTGAATAGGAATATACGCGCCGGATCAAAAAAAAATATATATATTTTTAGTAAATAGGCATATCAAGTGGGTTAATTATATATATACGTGGTCATATACGTGTAAGGCAAAAGTTCAGTTGGGTATAAATTTTATATCAAAGTCAATGGGAATGCTGACTCCCCTTAACATTAGGAAGGCACAAGTCTACGAAAAATAAATATAAGCTACAAAAAAACCAAACACAAAAGTCGCTATTTGGTACAGTACACCCAACCGCAATGAAAACCGGCATAGTGGAATGCCCCTCCAGACTTGAAGGGTGTACTGGCCTTCGCGTACAATTTTACTGGGGTATCTTTCGGTATCAGTGCACCCCACCGCAATGCAGCAGGGGGCAGTCACGCATGCCCCCCTGAGACATGTGGGGCGACTGAGACCCCGATAGTCAGACGTGGTTGGAGTCCCAGCCCACTCCATCGCGATACGTAGGTGTTCAGGAGCGCCAGCGCAGACCTATGGAGTGAGCTGGGGTCCGAAAGAAAAATTTAATTATCGAAATTTTTTTTTTCAAAAAAAACAAATGGTAAAAAAAAAACAAAATAAATATTCGGCAAAAAAACTAAAGGAAAATCTATTTACTCTAAACCTCACTTAGCGGACTAAATTTTCCCCCATTCCCGTGCCGACATAACGGACCACTACACAATTTGGAGAAAAAAAATCAAACTGCAAAAAACTAAGTGCGTTTAGCACTGCCTTACCGGGTGAATACAAAACACCGGAGGACGTGACGTGAAGTCTGGGAGAACCTTCGGTTACTGGTCAAGAGGACCGATCTGAACCAGCACACTCAACTCCACTCATCCCGCCGCAACGCAGCAAGGGGCATCCCACGCATGCCCCCCTGGGACTTGCGGGATGGTGAAGCCTAATGTG
>NW_023483512.1:0-1647 GCF_013731165.1 Rhagoletis pomonella | reverse complement strand
ACGTGTATCACTTCGATTCATTTTTATATCCTTTCATACTGCAGAAATTTGTATTACTTTTTATATTGGCCTTGTTCTCGGTATAAATAAAACTATTTTCCGCCAGTTTCCAGGGCAGTTACAAAAATTTGTCTAAGTTTCGTCCCGAAATTGATATCATAAATTTTGTGTTTCTAGTTCAACTTTCGTCACTCGAATATTTTACCTCAAAGAGGTGCTTTATTTGATATCAATTATTTTTGGACAGCAAATTTAAAATCAAAGAAAATCAAAACAAAAATATTCAAATATTTAACATTTAATTCAATTCCATTGAAACATTTAATTTTTCTAATACAGAATAGTAATGGCTTCATTCGTAAAAAATAAAGTAGGTTTAAAGAGCTTTACAAAGTGACGTTTTCATACATTTTTCAGTTTATAAACCTTTTTTAAAGCTACTTTATTTTTCATGAATAAAGCCATAAAGCGACAAAAGAATGAGAATGAGAAAAAATTAAAAACTAAAAAAAAATATTAAATGTGAAAAATGATAAAAAGTAGCAACTTGGTACAAACATTACATACAATAAGCAACTGTATTCGTCTCATTCTCTTCGCTGCACACATGTGTTTTTTTAAGAAGTTTCAATTCTATCACGAGTACGGTGCTGCACTCGCCTTTTTTACTCATGCATTTTTGCTGAGTGGCAATTTATACATAATTAGTAGCAGCACATATAAAAGGTTTTTGGAGTGAAACTTCTTTAGCGACGGTTGGTTAGTTGGGAGTAAATTGGCAAATTCAAAGGAAATTGCACACGGAAATGGTGCACCGGAAATGGTGCAACGGAAATGGTTGGGGCTGAAACAAGTGGTATTAATTAAACAAGAATTTGCTAATAAAAGGTTAAAGAATGACACTTAGAAAAATACCAATACAAGAATGAAAGTAAAGGTGAGTACGTACATAGATAAAGAAAAGGATAAGGCAAAGGTAAAAATAAAAACACGAATAAACGTACGCAGAGATAAAGGCAAAAATGAAGACAAAGGTTAATTTAAACACTTTACTTATATATATTAGGGCAAAGGTGAAGGGGAATATGTAGATGAAGAAAATTATAAACATAAAAGTAAAGACAAAGGAGGAGGATGAGGATACCGATAAAAGTAAAGATGAAGATAGGGGAAGAAAGATTAAAATAAAGGTAATTAAAGAGGAAAGGATATAGAGAGAGACACAGAGACTCAATCTGGGAACTATTTTGGGATTTTAGGGAATTTCGGGACTTATCGATAAAATAATCGATATTTTTTATCGGTTTTGTTATCGATATTTTTATCGATTTTGTTATCGATATTAATCGATTTTGTTATCGATATTTATCGATTTTGTTATCGAAGTTGATCGATTTTTCTAGCGATAATTATCGATATTTATCGACTTTGTTATCGATATTTATCGATTTTGTTATCGATATTTATCGATTTCGTTATCGATTTCGTTATAGATTTTGGCATCGATATTTATCGATTTTGTTATCGATTTTGTTATGGATATTTTTATCGATTTTGTTACCGATTTTGTTCTGGATAATTTTATCGATATTTTTATCGGGTTTCTAATAGATTTTGCTACCAATATTATTATCGATTTTGCTATCG
>NW_023483511.1:0-1649 GCF_013731165.1 Rhagoletis pomonella | reverse complement strand
TTTAAGACAGGCCTTCAATTGGGCTTTAATTTCACATTTTTTAATGTTTCCAGTAGAGCTCTAGATACCCGGGTATAGAGCAATGCGAGTAGCTCGATACTCGCTCGAAACTCGTTCATTGCTCAACTGCTCAAATGTGTGTTCAAAATTTTCGAGTTTTTGAACAATTTCATAAACAAAAGAAAATTTGTAAATTGTATTTGTCAGCAGCTGCTTTCTAATTCATGTTAAATAAATTATATTATTAAATACCAATGAAAAAATCTTTGCATTATATATCAATAATTTGAAAAATTTAAAAAGTTGCTACCAAAAATGTCAATATCATAAAAAAAAACACTGCTCAAATTACTCGAAAAAACTCGAATTTCTCGAGCTCATGCTCGAAAATTTTCGAGTAATGAGCATTGAACAAGTGTGCGAGTACTCGCTGCTCATATACCCGGGCTGTTTGAAAATGTGCGGACAAAATCGATAGCTCTAGTCTCCAGATTCTAAAATTATTTCTGTCATTGTTGCTTGATATACTACTTAACCGTTTAGCGCCTGAAGCTAAACGGTTATTGTCCGCACCCAGGTTAGACAGACTTAGAGCCATTTCAACAATATTAGAGTGGACTCTCTTCCCATGTACACATTCGCATTCGTAAAATGATGCGAATCATTCGCATAACGAATGCGAATGCAAATATTCGCAACATTTCTGGTCATAAGCTATCTGTGCGCAAAATTACATGTAAATCCGTTCAATCGCTTACACAAGATGGACCACCAAACATCCACACATACAAACTTTCACTTTCATAATATTTGTAGGATTAGAGATGTCGCACCAGTGTTGCCAGAACTTTTTGGATGAACCGGCTAAATTGGCAAATAAAACCGGCTAAAAACGGCTAAAATGTTTCAACTAAATTTCACATGTTTTATTTAAATAAATCACGAGTAAAAATACTATTTCTTGGAGAGAAGTTACAAATTCGAGCCGGAAAAAATTTTGCCAGCAAGAATTTGCAATTAGGAAAAAGATATGATTGTGGCACATGGTTGGATTTTTTGTCGACGATATAAAAATTTTCAAACTAGAGCGATTTTAAAATGAAAAATGTAAGTTAATACTTGTTTACTTAATTAATTTAGTTAATTAATTAGTTAATTTAATTCCAATGATTTGAAAGGTACTCGGAAAAAAAACTATTTATTTCTATTACTATCTGATATTTTGAGTGATAATTCTCGCTGGATTTTCAACGAACAAACCTATTATCTTCCCTACAAGGCCTTTTCAGACGGACCGATTCTCAATACACTCAAATAGAAACCAATACACATAAAAACGCTGTAAAGATCTCCCTTCAATTTTAAGGCAGTAAAGCAACGACCTTAAGTTAACATCAACCGAGGCCATATGTTGACAAGGGATGCAAAATTACAGTTACATAAAAGAACTGGTCAGATTTTTCAGAAATCCTTTCAATTCTGATGTAAAATATGATGCTAAAAGACTGCAGATCTCCCATTTAGATTGCTTTACATAAAAATTTGTGCGTTTGTTTAAAAAAATACATGTGTGTACATAGTGCTCGAAAATATCAATTTTTTCATTACCTTAAACCTTTGGGAGTGGGCAAAAATTATGTTTTTTAATT
>NW_023483510.1:0-1649 GCF_013731165.1 Rhagoletis pomonella | reverse complement strand
ATATTTAAAATTAAGTGATCAGTTATGAAACATATAAATCTTTACATGTTCTGTTAAAAAATATCTAAAATAACAAGCGAAAATCCCCAAGTTCTATATCGTAGCAGTGGCCACATTACGCGTTTGTCACAGACACGGTTTATGTAAAAAATTTTGAAGTGAAACTACCTTCTAAAAATTATTGTATCATGGTAATGACTTTGTATTTCAACGATGATCATGATTCAATAATAAACTGACAGTTGTCTCTCTCGCACCGCTCCCTTAGCAGTGGCACCGTGTTGCTTCTTTGCAAATTTACATGGAAACAGTGTAGCTTTGGTGTGAAATAAAAGTATAAGCTTTTGTGCAATATGTTTATTTGTATATGCATATGAAGCATATTTAACTGATGAAAACATAAGCAATGGATGTTTACATCAATCTCATAGTAGTCTTATTTTAATTTTGAGTCATTTTGCAGTTTAGCATATAAATTACGTAATTCAGGTAGATATATCAATATTACGTTCAACATTTCGTTTAAAATGCCAGATTTCCTGCAAATACATTAGAATTTACGAAAGGAACTTCACTACTAATTGCCTACTTTGCGTCCTTTTCTACTACCATTTTCGAAACAAGGGATTGCATTCTTGCCCTTTCTCTGGCCTTCGTAAATGCAACCTTTTGTAAGGGAGTGTCAAACCGCAGCTGTCAATAATTATCTAACCTTGTATTATTGAATCATGAACGATGATGTTTGTTACGTCTTTTTGCGTTTCAGGTAACGATATACACAAGGTACATTGAACAGGTAGTATCAGTAGAGCAGCTGATTTAATTTATTTTCAAATTATTTGGTCTCGAAAATGTCACATATTTTTAATTTTTTCTCACAAAAATTCTGAATTGTTAAAATCCATTTGCATGTGAAACCTTTTTCCATACAAAACAAGCGATTGAATAGCAGCTTTTGGAACGTTCGCCCAACTCAGCAGCACAACCGCTGATTACTGGCCCTTGTAAAGGATGGATCAATGCTTCGAAAAGCAAACAAATTTACTAGGAAAGAAAGTTGCATCAATTTTTTTTTCCAATTTCAATTTTTTATTTTTTATAATTTTTTGTATTTCACATGGCACGCTTTGATTTAGAAGAAAAAATTCAGAACAGTTTTTGACACTTTCGATACCAGAAGCAACAACAAAATACACGCAAATGTTGTTTTTGCTCTACTGATACTACCTGTTTAATGTGCCTTGGATATACATATGTGTGTACATATTTAGTTTTAATTTTTTTACGAGTTTTTTTTTTACTTTTTATATTGATAAGGCTGATTATTTGCGGCTGAGGGAATATTCATATCTACAGCACTAACTAGTGGTTGAGGTGAGGTGAGGGAGGTTAGGTGACTTGAGTATAGTTAAGGTGAGGTGAGTTAAGGTAGAATAAAACGATGTTTCCACGACAAGTGATTCGTTCTCCCATACGTAATTCGCTTTCTCATTCGTAATTGGTGCCCGAACGAACCGAACAAATCGTTTTTGTTTTTTATCGGAAATTAATCAAAACAGCATAGACCACACACATCCCCGCCAGCACAAACATTGAAAATAAGCTAGCTTCGTTAAAATTATTGATTTAGCTATTTAGCCACTACATAT
>NW_023483509.1:0-1649 GCF_013731165.1 Rhagoletis pomonella | reverse complement strand
CATCCTTCATCTTATTTGCATAAATTCAATTTGTGTTTGCACATATATGAAATGCTTTTAAACACAGCGTATGCTGTACATTAGACTGGGTCGAAAAAAAAAGTTGCTAATGTCCGCCCCAAAATTTAAAGATTATGTTGAGAGGGTTCTGGAAAAATTTTTTTTTTTTTTAACCCTCCGAAATACAGCCGAAATGGTTTTTTCGTTGTAACTTGGTTATTTGACGGCCGATTTTTAAAATTGATATGTCATTATTTTTGTCTTGAGAAGCTTCACTTTTCGTTCTTATGTCTTTTTAAGCTTTGAAGTCGCGTTCGCATGATAAGGGCAGAAACAAAATTTTACCCCCCCTAAAGTATATTTTTTTCCTTACCAAACGAAAGTACTTAAAAATTCAAGAAAATGTTGCCTTCAAACTATATTACTAAAATAATCAACAAAAAAGTTATTTCACTTACAATATTTATTGCTACTTAAGCAAATTTTGGCGCGAATCAAGGCTTTTATATTGGTCTCGGCTTTCTAATTTTGCAAAAATGTGGCCCAGGCGCTTTTCATCAGTGACAGCACTTGCAGACTCACTAACAACACGCACAAACCGTTCGGTATTCTGGGAATGACAGAGGAACTCTAAAAAAAAATGATTTAAAAGTACTATAAGACCCGTGAAGTTTTTAGTTTGAAGATATTTACCTGGGATATTTATCACTTCATTTTCCGAAAATTGAAACATTGTAAGTTCACTATCTGGGTAGAACTGCACACAAGGGGGTTCCGTAATCTTAAACTGACTCCAATCGATCATGCTGACATACGACTTACAAAGAGTATGAATTTGGGAAAAATCGTAGCAAAAATGTACCTAAATTGGTACGAAAGCAGTGAGATTAAATTTCCAACTAAGAAAACTGTTGGAGGAATTTGTGGGGGCGAATTTTGTTAGCTGACCTAACCATGGGTAAACGACTTCATAGCTTAAAAGGAAATGTGATGACATGTTAATTTTAAAAATCGGCCGTCAAATACCCAACTTTCAACGAAAAAACCTTTTCGGCTGTATTTCGAAGGGTTAAAAAAAAAATAAAATAAAAATTTCGAAATCCTCTCAACATAATCCTTAAATTTAGGTTACTCTGTTGCATAAAAAAAATCAATTTTTGTTGTACTGTGTTATTATACTTACATCTGAAACTCATGTTGACCTGTGATATTAAAACTGCTATAACTCCTTTGTTTATTATTTTAGTAATATAGTTTGAAGGCAACATTTTCTTGAATTTTTAAGTACTTTCGTTTGGTAAGGAAAAAAAATATACTTTAGGGGGGGTAAAATTTTGTTTCTGCCCTTATCATGCGAACGCGACTTCAAAGCTTAAAAAGACATAAGAACGAAAAGTGAAGCTTCTCAAGACAAAAATAATGACATATCAATTTTAAAAATCGGCCGTCAAATAACCAAGTTACAACGAAAAAACCATTTCGGCTGTATTTCGGAGGGTTAAAAAAAAAAAAAATTTTTCCAGAACCCTCTCAACATAATCTTTAAATTTAGGGGCGGACATTAGCAACTTTTTTTTTTTGTATGGGGACCGACCCAGTCTACTGTACATACATATGTATTCTTGTGATTGCGTAAAATTAGATGCTTT
>NW_023483508.1:0-1649 GCF_013731165.1 Rhagoletis pomonella | reverse complement strand
AAAGCATCTAATTTTACGCAATCACAAGAATACATATGTATGTACAGTAGACTGGGTCGGTCCCCATACAAAAAAAAAAAGTTGCTAATGTCCGCCCCTAAATTTAAAGATTATGTTGAGAGGGTTCTGGAAAAATTTTTTTTTTTTTTAACCCTCCGAAATACAGCCGAAATGGTTTTTTCGTTGTAACTTGGTTATTTGACGGCCGATTTTTAAAATTGATATGTCATTATTTTTGTCTTGAGAAGCTTCACTTTTCGTTCTTATGTCTTTTTAAGCTTTGAAGTCGCGTTCGCATGATAAGGGCAGAAACAAAATTTTACCCCCCCTAAAGTATATTTTTTTTCCTTACCAAACGAAAGTACTTAAAAATTCAAGAAAATGTTGCCTTCAAACTATATTACTAAAATAATCAACAAAAAAGTTATTTCACTTACAATATTTATTGCTACTTAAGCAAATTTTGGCGCGAATCAAGGCTTTTATATTGGTCTCGGCTTTCTAATTTTGCAAAAATGTGGCCCAGGCGCTTTTCATCAGTGACAGCACTTGCAGACTCACTAACAACACGCACAAACCGTTCGGTATTCTGGGAATGACAGAGGAACTCTAAAAAAAAATGATTTAAAAGTACTATAAGACCCGTGAAGTTTTTAGTTTGAAGATATTTACCTGGGATATTTATCACTTCATTTTCCGAAAATTGAAACATTGTAAGTTCACTATCTGGGTAGAACTGCACACAAGGGGGTTCCGTAATCTTAAACTGACTCCAATCGATCATGCTGACATACGACTTACAAAGAGTATGAATTTGGGAAAAATCGTAGCAAAAATGTACCTAAATTGGTACGAAAGCAGTGAGATTAAATTTCCAACTAAGAAAACTGTTGGAGGAATTTGTGGGGGCGAATTTTGTTAGCTGACCTAACCATGGGTAAACGACTTCATAGCTTAAAAGGAAATGTGATGACATGTTAATTTTAAAAATCGGCCGTCAAATACCCAACTTTCAACGAAAAAACCTTTTCGGCTGTATTTCGAAGGGTTAAAAAAAAAATAAAATAAAAATTTCGAAATCCTCTCAACATAATCCTTAAATTTAGGTTACTCTGTTGCATAAAAAAAATCAATTTTTGTTGTACTGTGTTATTATACTTACATCTGAAACTCATGTTGACCTGTGATATTAAAACTGCTATAACTCCTTTGTTTATTATTTTAGTAATATAGTTTGAAGGCAACATTTTCTTGAATTTTTAAGTACTTTCGTTTGGTAAGGAAAAAAATATACTTTAGGGGGGGTAAAATTTTGTTTCTGCCCTTATCATGCGAACGCGACTTCAAAGCTTAAAAAGACATAAGAACGAAAAGTGAAGCTTCTCAAGACAAAAATAATGACATATCAATTTTAAAAATCGGCCGTCAAATAACCAAGTTACAACGAAAAAACCATTTCGGCTGTATTTCGGAGGGTTAAAAAAAAAAAAAATTTTTCCAGAACCCTCTCAACATAATCTTTAAATTTTGGGGCGGACATTAGCAACTTTTTTTTTCGACCCAGTCTAATGTACAGCATACGCTGTGTTTAAAAGCATTTCATATATGTGCAAACACAAATTGAATTTATGCAAATAAGATGAAGGATG
>NW_023483507.1:0-1649 GCF_013731165.1 Rhagoletis pomonella | reverse complement strand
CATAAGTACGTGATTGATATCATAAATAGCTGTGTCAAATTTCAGGATGTTAGCATAAGCGGTTCCAGAGATAAGCGATATGAGAATTTCCATCTGTATGGGTGGTGCCACGCCCCCCCTTGTCAAAATCTACCACTCTTCGCCGTAAGTACGGTATTGACAACATATGTTGCTGTGTCAAATTTCGGAACGTTAGCATAAGTGTTTCCAGAGATAAGCCATATGATAATTTTAGTTTGTATGGGCGGTGCCACGCCTCCTTTTCCAAAATCTACCACTTTTCGCCGTAAGTACGGTATAGATAACATATGTTGCTGTGTCAAATTTCAGGACGTTAGCATAAGCGGTTCCAGATATAAGCGATATGAGAATTTCAGTTTGTATGGGCGGTGCCACGCCCTCCTTTCCAAAATCTACCACTCCTTGCCGTAAGTACGGTATTGACAACATATGCTGCCGTCTCAAATTTCGGGACGTTAGCATAAGCGGTTCCAGATATAAGCCATATGAGAATTTCAGTTTGTATGGGGGTGCCACGCCCCCTTTTCCAAAATCTACCACTTTTCGCCGAAAGTACGGTATTGACAACATATGTTGCTGTGTCCAATTTCAGGACGTTAGCATAAGTGGTTCCAGAGATAAGAGATATAAGAATTCAATTTTGTATGGGAAGTGCCACGCCCACTTCCCCAGTACATACCATTTTTAACTGTAAGTAGGGTGTATACAATCTATGCATCTGTGCTAAGTTTCAGTTCCCCAGCACAATTGGTTTTAGAGATATAGTGGTTTTCACCTTTTAGTCTATATGTCAGATGCCACGCCCCCTATGTATCGGGATTAACATTTCTGGATTAGAGGAAGTTATGCACTTTAAATCGGTATATGTTTCATTGAAATCGAGCCAACGGTGTTTTAAAAAAAGGGATTGCAAAATTTTCTTGTGGCGTATTTATATATAGATAACTAAGTTTTAATTAGCTATGACAAAACTAACTTTCAGTTAGTTGTAAAGTCGTGCAGGAGTCATGCAGGCGTTATCGGGAGTTTGTTTTCTTTACAAGTCTCTATTTAAATATCCTTATACAAAAATTACTTTCAATACACTTTTTTCCGCACTCCGCAGATTCTTTTTCGTATTCAGAAAAAATAAAATAAAGGTCGAAATTTTATATTATGATTTTGATTTTATCTATGTCTGATCGAATTCAAATATGAGACCACCTACAAAAGAACATGTAAACAAATAAGCAAATATGTAATGTTAAATAAAATAAGTAAATAAACAAAAATATAAAAAACATCTTTTTTTTATCGATAGCTTATGTCCAAAAGTAGTTAGCTACAAGTTAGTTGGCATCTAATGCAGAGGAAACCAGTTCTCAGTATTTTGCGGCCATCGCCCTTCAAAAGTAGTTAGTTAGGGCCAAAGGAAATAGTTAATAAATAGTTACCACTAGTCGACGGCTAGTTAGTTAATAGTTAGCTACAAACTAGTCCCATTTCCTGCAGGGATGCGATGCTTACGGCATGAAGTACAGGGTTGCCATTTTGGTAAATTTATACTAAAAATTTGGGTTGGTAAAAAGTAAATATTTCTCGTTTTGGTAGATTTTTGTATTTTGTTTGAAAAACAAATAAAGTTTAGT
>NW_023483506.1:0-1649 GCF_013731165.1 Rhagoletis pomonella | reverse complement strand
TACTTCTGAATTTGATTGAAGAACGCACTATTTCAGAATTTTATTGATAAACATCCTATCTCAGAATTTTGTTGAAGAACGCCCTATCTCAAAATACATTGAAAATGTGCTGAGATAGGGCGTTTTTAAATCGGCAGCTGAGATAGGTCGATCTTCCACTCAGCCATCGATATATGCATATTTATGTACGTACATATACTCAAAATTATTTAATTCAATAGATCGGTCTTGTGTCGTCTACAAAGGTGTACCGAGCGCTCATTTACCTGTTGCACATAGCGATGCACTACAAGTTCCAAATCATCCATCCGAACTCGAAACTGTCTATGATTGCAAACAGTCTATGGCAACGCCATTACCACTTAATGATGGATCTGATTACATTCCGATTGAAAACAATTTACCGTCTTTCATATCCCAAGAACGCCTAAACAGCATGGTGCGTAAATTAACAGCCCTATTCTGTTGCCCTCACAAAAATTACCACACTCACTATTGTGAGGTTTCTGACTATTGTGAGGTTATCCCTATGCTGGCGTAAATTCAAAAGCTCATACGCTCACAATTGTCAGGAAATTTATGATGTACGAATGAGATCCTCACAAGAGAAAAATAGCCGATTTTTATTGAGCAATTGAATAATGTTGTGTTAATTTTCGTTCGCTATCAGTGTCTGTGTTAAGTTTTTTTTTTTAACTAAAAGTATATTCAGTAATGGCGGAGTTATTGTTTGTTTTTGCGGCAGTTTCGGAAGAGTTAGAGCAGGCATAAGATTTCATTTCCATACAAGCTTTTGCTCCAAGTTGTGGATTGCAAACTGTGTGAAGTACTGGAGCTACTCCTGCTTTGTTATTTCTTTTTAAATTCGCCTAGAAAATAAATAAAATCAGTAATTATCAAAAAAATAAACAAATTGCAAAAATATTTACTTTTCCTGTTGTTCAGCATCCATCTTTTGTATTTATTTTATTTAAGAAACAGCTGTTAGACAGCAAAATGCTTTTCACCTCGTGTGGTGATTTTGTTGAGCTTTTTTCTTGTGAGGTGTGGGCTAGAATAACCTCACAAAATAGACCTCACAAAGTTTTGCTCACAACTCAGTTGTGAGGTTTTATTAGAATAGGGCTGTAAATCTCTTCCATAACAACGCAATGATTTTGGCATCAGAACTGAAAAGCGCGAATGTTTTAGCACCAGGAGTAAAAATAACGGCCTACGGCCGTTTATGCCATATTTCAAGTTATCGGAAGATGGCACTCAGGCGTATTGCATTGATGTTGCAGGTTTGATGAATGAAATGGGAATTACTGACTATAAACCCGAACAATGGCGTCTCTTTATTGGCCAAAAAGAAAGGAACAATCGATTGGTCAATACAATATAGTTCACGAGCCCTTGATAGCGCTTAATAAAATCATGCTTCCCGATTTACATATCAAATGTGGTGTTGTTAAGAATTACATCAAACAGTTGGTTAGAGTCAACGAAACTGCATTCCTATATTTGAAAAATAATGCCTTTCCAAAACTTTCCGTTGAAAAAATCCGTGAAGGTAGTTTTTTGATTGTATATGAGTGAAAATCTCTCAAGTGGTAAAGTGTAAACCGAAGAAAGTGATTTGTGCGAAAATATCTTCACCGTCCAATTTT
>NW_023483505.1:0-1649 GCF_013731165.1 Rhagoletis pomonella | reverse complement strand
TTTTTTCAAAGATTGGTATAAGAAAAACTTGAATAACTGAGCCTAAACTCTTCTGATTTAGACTTAAGAGGTGTCGGTGGAAAGGTATCCTCTCACCCTTTTTATTTCTTTGCTAATAAACTCATTCAAAGGATGAAAGAGAAAGGTAGGATGAACGAACGTCATTCAAAGTTGAATTAAAATGTGTTGGTATTTGGAAAAAAATAAATAAAATTGGGACACGAATGATTTTTTTTGGACAGAAATAAAAACAGTGTGAAAATACCTTTCTACTGAGATCCCATAAGTCTAAATGCATATACAAATGTAAGTGCTACCTGCAATGTTAGTTGCTCCTTGTGGCAACTTAAACGACTCTACATACATAATTGCCTACATTATTTCTCCATAAACTGTACATACATATTTGTTTTTTTAACATAAGAATCAACATTAACGTTAACATTAGCACGTATCTATATGTATACATAACCCTTGCTTTGCGATGTATTCCGCAGTTCCATTTTTAGGAAGTATTAAAAGTTGTTTTTTTTTTTGCCTAAGACAAGGAGAAGCCCATCCAGAACCTATAACCGAAATTTAAAAAAAATCGGTGCAGTGAATCTCGAGCTTTGCGAACAGAAAAAACGGCTTTCAAAATATATATTAGTATATACATATGAATGAATATGCTCGGCCGCTGTGGTGTAGTGGTAAGCAGAGCGCGCTTTCACTCATCAGCACCTGGTCAAAGCAACATCGCAAAAAATATAGAAAAAGGTGTTTTCTTAAATGCTGTCGTCCCTCAGCAGGCAATGGCAAACCACCGAGTGTATTTCTGCCATGAAACAGTCGGCGTAAAATTGTAGGTCGCTCCGCTTTGTGTGACAACATCAAGGCGCACGCCACAAGTCGGAGGAGAAGCTCGGCCAAACACTAACATATGTGTATGCGCCAATCTATTATTATATACATATGAATTCTTTGTTTTTCTCCCCCAACACTTTCCAGATAGTCTGCATGCTGGCGCTAGCATCAATAGACATACAACATACACACATACTGGTAAGTGAGAAGATCACTATTGTTTACCATTAGCATATATATGTGCATACATACTAAACGATATTAGGAAGGGTCACCAACGAAAAAAAATTAATAGCATAAAACATGCATATACATTAGACTGCATCACTCGCCATACAAAAAAATCGGTACTATTTTTCCATTGGAATTATAAAATCTATTATATTTTAAGACGTCCACCAAAATATTTCGAAAAAATATTAAGATTTAAGTGAGCTGGACCAATTTCAAAAAACACCCAAAAATGGAGTTTTTATGAATAAAAATAGTTTGTTAAAATTTTTTTTTGAAAAAATCCCTCAAATGACAAAACGGCTTAAGCCTAAAAAATTTGCATAAAAATATTTACAAAAAAAAATTTGAACGGAATCGTAATTATGAGATTTTTGATGCTGTTTTTAACTTTTTTTCAAAGATTGGTATAAGAAAAACTTGAATAACTGAGCCTAAACTCTTCTGATTTAGACTTAAGAGGTGTCGGTGGAAAGGTATCCTCTCACCCTTTTTATTTCTTTGCTAATAAACTCATTCAAAGGATGAAAGAGAAAGGTAGGATGAACGAACGTCATTCAAAGTTGAATTAA
>NW_023483504.1:0-1649 GCF_013731165.1 Rhagoletis pomonella | reverse complement strand
TGGAAGTATTTCCTGAATTAGATATCGATAAATATAATAGCGATGATAACAGGTTTTTGTTTGAAGATATCGAAAGTGAAAGGAAATTTGTAGGTGGTTAAAAACGTGGGCAATTAGCAATAATATTTCGTAAAATGGCCTAACGGAACTCCTACAAACTTTACATAATGCTGGACTTAACGGGTTACCTCTGACTGCAAGAACCATTTTGGGTACAAGTAGAAAAGTAGCTCAAATTCGACTTTTCCCTGAAGGTGAATTTTTGTATTTAGGAATACGATATAATTTTAATTTCAAAGATTTTGATTTTTATAAAATACGGAAAGAATTTCGATAGATGTCATTTAGATTGTTTCTACCGGAGAGTCATAGGATGTTGCCCATAGCCATAGGATGTTGCCCATAGCCATAGGAAAGTGCTGAATGGGAAAGATGTTAGCGAATTACTACGAGGGCAAGGGACAGTCTGACAAAGCATCCGACATTGCTTACAAATGTCTCGATTCAGACGAGGTAGTGGTCTAATTCCTAAAATCGCAGTTAGTCAACGACGTAGCGTAAACGTAAGTTGACGCACGTAGCAACATATCAAATTTACTGTTGATAGGGAGAGAGAGAAACAACAGCAACGTCACCGCCATGCGGTGGTGAGTTTTCGATAACACGTGAATCCCATAAGGTAGATCGTGTCTGCGTCAGCCTACGTCTACGCTACGTCATTGACTACTTGCGCTTTAATGCGTTTCAATTTTGCATACTTATTAGTGGTGGCAAACTATCGATGGCACTGTCGATAGTATCGATGGGACATCACTATCGCAACTATCGATGGCGCCCACTATCGGCCATATTTGAAGTTCGATACCATCGATACTATCGAGGAATTGCCATATCTATGTATGATTTTTATGCAAGAATGATAGAATATAAGATTGCGCCAATGAGAGAGGATTTGTGAGTGTAATTTTTGCGTGACGTCATCTTGGTGCAATTGCGAGAGAGAAATGCCAAAACGCATATAAAAATATGTAAACAATGCAGAAAAATGTGTTAATTTTAATAGTACATGGCCCAATTTTGCAGGAATCTATAAATATACAAAGATTGACTCATCAAGAATACGTAGCAATAATCTTGGCCATGTAGCCCTTTAGGTAAGTACGATTTTTAGCACATGAAAAAATTGATGTATTGACAGTGTTTGCAATTTCATGTAGACCAAAAGGAAGGTGTGCAGCAAACTGAAACAAATATTCTATGTAAGTAAAACATAAAACCGGTCCAAATTATAGCAGAAATGGAAGAGCTAATACAATCAATTGAAGATAATAGAACCAAAGAAGTAGCAAGATGTAAACTAAGTAACCGAATCATCCAATTCAAACGCAATATTAAACATAACGCATACGAAAGATTTATTTTAGAACCTTTCAATAGAACTAAAACACTCTTAAAACGAAATAGTAGTTACTGATGCCGACAAGGGAAATAAAACTGTGATACTGTACAAAGCGGACTATACAGAGAAGATGAAGAAACTACTTGACGACAAAAATACATATAAAACGATGAGAAATGACCCAACGACTACACTTCAGAGGGAAAACAATACCTTAGTTGACGACTTGTACAAAAACAAGATTATTGCA
>NW_023483503.1:931-1649 GCF_013731165.1 Rhagoletis pomonella | reverse complement strand
AGATAAGACATCCAATCGTTTTATTTACCCTAGGCCTAGAGCTCAAAAAAACAATCAAAATATTACAATAAACGGCCAGAAAACAAAACCTAACCATTATTTTATAAAAGTATAGCCCATTATCTAACAAAAAAACATATATGTAAATTCATATTTCCAACTTTGTGCAAAAATTTTAAAAAATCTGCAAACTTGCAACTTTTTAATCAGATTTTTAGAAATTTGTTGAGTATGCAGTTTTATAGCCCATTAAATAAATTTTGGAAGAATAAAGTGTAAGTTTTATTTTTAATATTTTTATTGAGCTTTGTACCACGATTGTTTATTAGGAAAAATTGAAAACGCAACAAAGTCTAAGCGGTAGAAGTTATAGCACTATTTCGGAGATCACCACATCTCCTCATCAGACTTCTTTTTTCTAGACTTCAGCAGGGATCGAACCTGCGTAATCGATTTTCAAAGTCAGAAGCGTTAACCACTGAGTTCTGTACATCCCGTAAACTCTTGTTGCTAATTCATTTTCCTTATTCAACCAACTACTATCAAGTGCAGCTGATTTGCCGCTATTTAAACTCGACAGCGTGGTTGTTGTTGTCAATTCTATACATCCATTTGCTTATTTGCTTTTTTGTATAGTTTCAGGCAGGCTCTTCCTAAACTACGTATTTGTCAATGTTATTGTGGCTTATTAACATTTTATTTTTAATATTTTTATTGA
>NW_023483503.1:0-831 GCF_013731165.1 Rhagoletis pomonella | reverse complement strand
TTTTTTCTAGACTTCAGCAGGGATCGAACCTGCGTAATCGATGTTCAAAGTCAGAAGCGTTAACCACTGAGCTATGTACATCCCGTAAACTCTTGTTACTAATTCAGAAGTCTGATGAGGAGATATGGTGATCTCCGAAATAGTGCTATAACTTCTACCGCTTAGACTTTGTTGCTTTTTAAATTTTTCCTAATAAACAATCGTGGTACAAAGCTCAATAAAAATATTAAAAATAAAATGTTAATAAGCCACAATAACATTGACAAAGTGTAAGGTTTATGTTACTAAAAATCGCGTTGACGTTTGGCAATTTTTTTACGCATTTTCTTGCATAAACAGTATGTTCGCCTTTTTTTTTGTATGGAAAGAAGTGCGTAATATATTCCGAATAAAAATTTTCAAAAATCAACGCGTTTTTTTAGAAACTTCAAACTTGCACTTTATTCTACTAAAATTTAATGGGCTATAAAACTGCATACTCAAAAAAATTCTTTAGAATCTGATTCAAAAGTTGAACATTTATAAGCAATTTTGCAGACTTTTTTTAATTTTTGCACAAAGTTTGAAATATAAAGTTATATGGTTTTTGTTAGATAATGAAGTATACTTTTATAAAAGATAATAAATATTAAATAAACAAAAGAAAAATAGGAAATTTTTTTTTGAAATGTCGTGTCCCTATTTATTTTTCCACCACTGTATATGAGCCATTCTTACCGTTATATATTTCTTGTCTATTTGTGAAGACCAATCGGTTTTATAAAAGTTTTGTAAGACTCTACTTGTAGACTGTACTCTTATAAAGGTTTTATAATGCTCTTAATAAAGAAC
>NW_023483502.1:0-1650 GCF_013731165.1 Rhagoletis pomonella | reverse complement strand
TTTTTTTTTTGAAAGTGCATCGATTTACAAGCGAAAACAAATGTTTCTAGACCACAAAGTCATTTTGTGGAAAAATATAAGTGTTTTATCAAGTTTTCATTTTGATATTTCGCTTTTGTTTTTTTATATTTTGTTTTGTCAATCAGCTGATGCGAATAGATAATGTGGTAGCTGTAAACCAAATGCAATTACTCCTAAAGTGGTGCAAAGGGGGCGCTAAATTTTTATGGGGGTTTTCTAAAAGACTCAAAAAATATTTTTATAAAAATCAAATAAGGGTACTCCGGGGTATTTTTTTTATTATCTACGGAATAACTATTTTCTAGTTAATTCTATAGAACTTTTTTAAATAACTATTTTTTGTTTTTTTGAACACAATAGCGTCAGCTAAAAAAAATTAACAAAAATCTACGGGAATTTTCAGAAAATTCAAACACTCTACTAAGCTAAAATTGAATAGGCTACAAAACTGCATAATACAAAATTTTTCTAAAAAAATCTGAATACAAACTTCTGAATTTGTATGCAAATTTGTTGAATTTTCCTAAGTCTTGCAAAAATATTTAGAAATTTTTCTTTGTTTTTTTTTTGTTGTAGTATGAAGACTATTTTTATAAAAATTTTCCGAAAAGAAAATAAGACTAAAAACATTGCACACATTGTGATAAAATCTCTGAACTAGAAGAACTTTGTGATTCACTGTATGTACAGGCGTAAAATTTTCGGAATGAGCGAGTCTATATTATTTGGGAAAAGTACTGACTTCAACACTGTTTTACAACAATCTTTTTTTCTGCAAAAAGTTTGAGAGCGACAAAAAATATAAGCCGGTCTGGGAGATCCATTAATTTTTTTTACGATTCTTTTCCGTATCGATTATTTTCATTTCGATTCGTAGCAACTCATATGTCGATTTTTTGTTTACGAGCCGGCACCTCTCAAAATTAATTACTATGTACTCAAATAATGAGTAGTCGATCTCACCTCTCTAGGATTATACGTAAGAAAATCAGTTCTTTCCTTTTAAAGTCAATATAATTTTCTAGAATCAATGAAAACGCTCGAAACTGTAAGAAATAATTGATTGCATGCCATTTAAGTATTATGCGAGATTTTTTTTTTACCTTAATATACGAGAATTTATTAAGCTATAAAACTGTATACCAAAAAATATTTCAAAATGCTGATTAGAAAGTTCGAAACTATAATGAAACTTTGTTGAATTTATATAAACTTCGCAAAAAATTTGAAATTCGCACTTACATGTTTTTTTAGATATTGAGCTATACCCAAAAAAAAAAAATAATAAACATTAAATCAACAAGACAAAAATAGACAAAACTAGTCAAAATATTGTGTTTCTATTATTTTGGTCGTGGGTGTATGTAACTATGCATATATTTAAGTGGCAGCGACCCCTCTCCAATTTCAAATAATTTCATCATTATTCGTTTATCTATGCCTCCTTTGCTTGCTTTTTAAACTACTCACCAGAAATCCCTTTATCATTGTGGCTTTGGAAATAGCCCGAAGGCAAGGTGATGAAATAATAATCTGAATTTCCGAGCTTTTAAAATAAAAAGCAACACAATAAGACACAATATTTTTTTTTCATTGCCACTTCCATATGTTTACTTTCTTATCTAGCCG
>NW_023483501.1:0-1650 GCF_013731165.1 Rhagoletis pomonella | reverse complement strand
GGTATTTTATGTGGTTAAATTAGTCTGCGCGACTACAGAAAACAACAAAACGGTATATTCGGACTATCATGCAGATGGGTTATGTGAAGTGGGCCCGATGTCGGTTCAGCGGTTCATGATATATGACAGTTTATGTCTGTCACATGAACCACGTATATGGTACAACAGCACATACATGAAAAATCGAAAACATAGTGAAAAATTGTTGCTATAATATGCTGTGTTTATTTTTTCTTCGTATAAATTAAGTCAAGTATAAACATGGCTGCAAGTTTTTCAATAGGGATTTTGTAGAGCCAATGGAATGAAAGTCACCACAACACAACATATCTGTCATTTCATCGTATTATCGAAAAGGTGGTGTACATTGATATTCGGTCTTTCTATCTTAGACTTTGGAGAATCAACACGTGTGTTTAATATAGTTCTTAATTCATATTTCATTTTATTTTTTTTCTTCAATTTCAATATTTTTGCACAAATTTGTTGCAGCGTTTCGTACGAAAAGTTTGAGTACACTGGAAATTTTCCATGCAGGTATTTCTCCTCATATAGTGAACAAAACCATTGTGGAAAATTGTGGCTGTGTTGTGTTCTTTGGCTTCGAATAAAGTTTTTTCAAGTGCTCTTTTACTGTCGATTGTGAATTTCATTTAATTATTTTAAAAAAAAGTGCGTTTACCATACGATTTATCGAATTCGTTCCTATGCCACGATCCAGTCGTTCAAATATAGGCCGACATACGCGTCTTGCGAACATGATGTTATCGCAAAGAAGATCGCAAAATGTTGAGGAGCACTCAATGTTTGGTGTAGAGAAGCACACCGGGGTACCGCTAGTACTGCTATACAAATGAGTCAGTTTTCGTGTATTTCGTAAGCAATTTTATTTTTTTTGATAACATCTGGGGTTTAGATTACTTAGAAAACGTTTGATTTTATTTCTGGCACTACGTGTTGGCTATCGGCTTTATCAAATTGTAATGGCCGGAAGTATTTACAGGGTTGTATTACAAGACTGAACATCCTTCAAAACAGAGTTGCCATTGATCTGATTGATGATTGCATGACATTTTCTTAGCAAAGTATACATATGTTCTTCTTACAGCTCGAACAACCTGGCTCTTGATCGACCTCGATCAACGAATTATTAACTTAAAATTAGTCTATTTCTATTTTAGCATTGCCTTTCCTTTCATGGAGTTCAATCCTTTCACTGGGCTCTAACCATTGACGCATTCGATTTGCTTCAACGACGCCGTCGTATGGCAGTTGCGTCAATTGGCAATTATCTATGTCTCGGATGACGTATCTGTCATTTCCTAATACCTTGTGAACAGCATAACGACCTTTACACTTTGGGACAACTTTTTTATCGGTTCCAACGGCAGTATCTACATTTCGAATTACAACGAAATCACCAACATTATATTTCTCGGCATCTCTGCTATGCTTTAAAAAATAAGCCTGGCTGTAATCCTGCATGCTCTTTATTGATGCAGCAGCGCAAGACCGAAGGGAGTCTATATCCCTACCAGTTCCGTCAGCTATCTTATCCTGCAAGTATTCGGAGAATTCATCAATAACCTCTCCTCTTTGCTCCACGCCGAAAATCAACATGCTAGGAGTCTGTTTTGTACTACTATGGAT
>NW_023483500.1:0-1650 GCF_013731165.1 Rhagoletis pomonella | reverse complement strand
CTGCATGGCGAATTTATGCCGACATTTGCGAGGGAAAGCAGCAAAAATATGAAGCAACCGACAATTTTATTCGCAAGAAGAGAGCACTCTTCGCTCAGCTGTCCAGCCCACCAAAAGAAAGCGAGCAGATCGACATACTGTTTGGCATGTTGCATGTACAGGTGCGTGACAAAGTGGCGCGTCATAATATTGCCACATTTGATGACCTACTGCGAGATGCTCGGGAAGCGGAGTATGCTCTCGGCGAGCGTAGCGTAACGGTGAACACGAAAGCGGAGTCGATTAGTGGTCTAGTACGTTGTGCATTCTGTCGCAAAAAGGGTCACGCGGCGGAGTATGGTACAGGAGGTTTATCAATCATTATGCAGAGGCTGCAAAGCCTTTGACTGATCTTACTAAAAAGAACAAATCATGGACTTGGGAGGGTCCTCAACGCAAGGCCTTCCACAAACTCAAGGAGATGCTAACTTCGCCGCCTATATTGAAACAGGCGCAGGATGGTCCGCCATTCATTATCAAGACGGATGCCAGCGCATACGCACTCGGAGCAGTACTACTCCAGGGGGAGGGGAATGAAGAGCATCCCATCGAATATGCAAGCCGTTTGTTGACAAGCGCAGAGCGGAATTATTCCACTACTGAGCGCGAGGCCCTCGCTATCGTCTGGGCTTGTGCCAAATACCGTGGTTACATTGAAGGTGCTGAGGTGGTACTGGCAACGGATCACCAACCGTTAAAGTGGCTCTTGGGTATGAAATCGCCATCTGGACGGTTGGCAAGATGGGCTTTGCAGATCCAGCAGTACAACTTTAAAATAGAGTATACTCCTGGAAGATCGAACGCCGTTGCAGATATGCTATCGCGACCACCTTGCGATGAAGGTGAAAAGTTTGAACCAGTAACCGTGATGGCCTTTCAAATAGACTTTCCACATAAAAACGCTTCTGATATGCGTAGTGAACAGCTTGAAGACCCCTACCTAAAGGACATCATAGCTTCGCTGGAGGCTGGTGATGAGAACGTTAACCGTTGGGTTGACCGCGGGTACATTCTTAATGACGGAATGTTATATTGCTATGCCAATGATGATAGGGAAGATGCGCAATATGTTGCGCCCGAGCGGGAGCGTTCCCAAATCCTAAAGCTCTATCATGATGATTGCACAGCCGGACATTACGGAGCGGAGAGAACCATCGCAAGAATAGCTTCGAGATATTTCTGGCCAGGCATGCGAGCTGATATCATGAAGCATGTGAAATCATGCATTGAGTGTCAACGCTTTAAAGCTGCAAACATGAAACCGTATGGTATGTTACAAACAACGAGTAGCAAGCATCGATTTGAAATTCTGGCGGTGGACCTGTTTGGTCCATTGCCACCAACCGAGGAGGGCTACCAGTGGATCCTGATTGCAGAGGACGTAGCAACGCGATGGGTCGAAATATTTCCATTGACGGAAGCCACCGCTGTCAACTGTAGTAGGATTCTGATTGAAGAAGTGTTTCTCCGCTATGGTATACCACGAAGCTTGAAGACAGACAATGGAGTTCAATTTGTGTCCGCCATAATGCAGCAAGTAACACATCACTTCGGTATTCAGCAACGCCTTACCCCCATATATCACCCCGAGGCTAACCCAGTTGAACGTAA
>NW_023483499.1:0-1650 GCF_013731165.1 Rhagoletis pomonella | reverse complement strand
AAATTTCAATGAACCTAATTCGAGCAATTTTATTGTGTATAAATAAAAATAAAAATTCATGCCGCCACGTTGGTGAGAAACTTAATAATCAAAAAGTTTAAATCGATTAGGAACCAAACACTCATTCGTTATACTTTATATTACGTGTACATAGCTCATATTGTGGCAAATACCCTGAACGAAAGATACAAGATCACGCAAGAAGCAAAGAAATACTACGTTTATCCTAGGAATGTTCGATATCGTATCGATTATTCTGAATATCGATATTTCATGGCACCATAAGTATTTTTTGAATCGATATTCCAAGGTCGATATATCGAAGACATCGATACTTCACCCGCAATATCGATATTTAAGTTGAAATTTATTTTTGATCTACAGTTTGATCAGTTTATCGAACCTTGTATTATTGAATCATGGAACATTCCTACTCCCAATTGAATAGAATATTAGACCTGCCTGTCAACTGACCTAATTGTGTTACTTCCATCTTGTATATTTACTGAGAAATAAAACGGCATGCCGGTCAACAAAAGCGGTTTGTCAAACTTAAGAGCTAAATAAATCACACAAGGTGCTGATTAAACCTACTTTAGTATTTTCACATACACTTTTTCGTCGATCAAAAATAAATTTCGGCTTAAATATCGATATTGCGGGTAAAGTATCGATGTTTTCGATATATCGACCTTGGGATATCGATTCAAAAAATCGATTATCGTGCCATGAAATATCGATATTCAGAATAATCAATACAATATCGAACATTCCTAATTGGGAGTAGGATTCTCAACAACGATTTTTCCGATATCGATATTGTGCAGCCCGATATATCGCCACATCGATTTTACACGCCCTCTTTTCCAATAGCTCTGCAAGAGTATGCGCTTGATTTTATGTATCTCCACACCAAGTTTCAGTACTCTACCATGAACGTTTCCAGAAATATGCAATATGAAAAAGTCGGTTTGTATGGGAAGTGCCACGCGCCCTTTTCAAATGCTTCCGATTTGTATCCAAGAGTATAGAATTTATTTCATATATCCCCATCCAAAGTTCCAATACTCTACCATAAATACTTCCAGAGATATGCAATATGAAAATTTCGGCTTGAAAGGGAGGTGCATGGAGTATGAAAAATTCGGTTCGCATGGAAGGTTCCACGCCCCTTTTATATTTCGACATTGTTTTTAGCCGATAACCATCATTTGAACGTCTGCAGCAGGTGTCCGAAATTTCATCGAAATCGGTTCAGCCGTTCTCGATTTTTGCAATATACATAGGTGGATAAAACTATGTTCACATATCAATATTATCTCAATCAAAGATCGTTTTTTAATCACCCCGTTTACACAGGCAAATCTCAGATTATTAGCCGTCAAATTTGTTGTGCTTGTTATTCTCACATCTCAAGGAAAATTTATGTTATATGCTATAGTAAGCAATATAAATATATTTTAACTTAACATTTTATTATAAATACCTTTACAAACCTCTTTTACTTGCTAGCGTACATTTTTGTTTACTTTTACATTTGGCATTTCTCTTCTCTTTCGCAAAAACAATCGATAAAACTAGGATGGACACCGAAAAGTTATCGGTTAAATCTGAGATTATTTTATAATTACCGATTAAGGGCCGGTTACT
>NW_023483498.1:0-1650 GCF_013731165.1 Rhagoletis pomonella | reverse complement strand
TCCGTCCGTCCGTCCGTCCGTCCGTCCGTCCGTCCGTCCGTCCGTCCATCCGTCCGTCCGTCCGTCCGTCCGTCTGTGCACACGATAACTCGAGTAAAAATTGAGATATCTTAACGAAACTTAGTACGTGAACTTCTTTTGGGCGTGGGACGGATGGTATTGAAAATGGGCGAAATCGGATAATAACCACGCCTACCTCCCATATAACGGTAATTTTAAGAAATACGAAAACTGCGATATTTTAGTAACTACTGAAGATAATTCACTCAAAATTGATACTTACAATGAGTTTCAGACGGAAAACATGAATATTATAAATTTTTGGAAAATGGGCGTAGACACGCGTGGCAGCGCCCACTTATGATCACATATATGTATCTCGGTAACCGTTCTACCAATTTGTACCAAACTGGGTATGGTTAGTGTGCTTGTCACATGAAAGCGAAATGTTGAAAATTATTGAAATCGGAATAAAATTGAGGCCCCTTATCATATAACGGCAAATTTCAGAAATGCTTGAAACTTCAATATTTCGAAATTGAAGGACGCCAATTTACTCAAAATTGATACACCGCGGCTTACCATCTAGCGGAAGGTTTCGGAAAGGTGAAAAAACATATATTTAATACTTGCGCCGGGTATTTAATGTTCGGCTTCGCCCGAACTTAGACTTTCTTACTTGTTATTTACAATTTTGTTTGAATTAATTCAAAACTTAATTGTATACGTTGTTCAATTTTATTTGTCTTAAACATTTTTTTAAACAGAACTAATACTTTTTCTTTACTTAATTTTGTTTTATTTTTTTTTTTTTCCCCCCTTGGGTATGCAGAAGAGTTTTTATATAGCTTCGTACAAAATTTTTTTATACATCCCAATTTAATTTTTTTTTTCTTTTTAGTCTGACAACTAACCTTTTCATTACCCTCTACGCCTTCAAAAGCTGGCGCGCCAAGTATTCTCATCCGCACTTCATTTTAAATTCACAACCACTTCCTTGCATGTTCGCCAGCCATTTGATAGAATGCTTTAATTGAAATAAAACGCGAAATGACGTTGAACGCCTGCATGTTGGCGAACTATTACGCAAACTCCCGCATTCATTACAAAGTTTTTTGCCAGATTTTTTGCATACTTTCTATTCAAACTATTCCATGTTCGCTGGCACGCTCAAACTTAGGGCAAACAAAAAATCTAGTATTATGAATAATTAAATATATTTAATGTATGGAAAGTTATTTTGAGATTGCTAGAATTAAAGAGTTTTCGATTAAAGAAGAAAAGTAAAGGGGTAGCAATATCACTACTATTTAAATTTAAATTCATTTTCCTCGGATTTTCCACTTGCTACTTTTTATTTTTTATTTTTTTCCGAATAACTGCATTTTGTTGAAAGTAAACTCTGGTTGCAATGTGGCATTTGGTGGATTGAGTGGCACGAACCTACGCCAACTACTACGCATCATAAAAAACGAGAATAAATGGGGATTGTGATTTTGCCATCAATTTGTCATAAAATAACAAAAGCTGCGCATCTATCTGCCTCACACTAGAAAACAAAAGCACGAAAATTGCTATAAAGTTTCAAGATGTCGTGTGCATGTGTGTGTGTGTGTGTGTGCTTACCAACAGCAATGAACTTGCATTTTT
>NW_023483497.1:0-1650 GCF_013731165.1 Rhagoletis pomonella | reverse complement strand
TCAGCTATAACTTCGGAACCATAAGTCCCATGAACTTGAGATTTGGTATACAGGTATAGCCATGGTTGGTGCTTATAAAAAGATAAATATAAATGAGTTTGTAAAAGATGCCGGGGCAAATCCCATAGGCGTGGAAATTTTTATCAGCTATAACTTCAAAACCATAAGTCACATGAAATTTAAATTTGGTATACAGACATATCTATAGTAGGCGCTTGTAGTTAGGTGTATATGAATGAGTGGGCGTGGCACATCCCGTAGGCGTGAAATTTTTATTCAGCCATAAATTGGGAACCATAAGTCACATGAACTTGAAATTTGGTATTCAGACATAGGTATCTATGGGAGGTGTTCAGAGTAACGTATATATAAATGAGTTTGTAAAAGGGGGATATACATATATGTATTCATCTATAAGATAACTTGGATATTTAAAACTGTGTGTGTGTTTTTTTTGAAACCTTTAGATTATTTTGAAATTAAATCGTTTTTTAGTCCCGTGATGATGTTAAACGAAAAAGGTCCATTCTTAATGAATAAAACTCCGTCCGAATTAAGCATTCTACCAGAAAAGTGCAGCTATACATACAACAGCTAATCGAATAGGCAGCTAAACGGAATGTACCGTAGTAGAATAATTTTAATTTAAAAATTTGAATCTTACCTTAATCCACCTAATGTTAATAATGGAACAAGATTTGTAGTACAAGTGATGATCAATATATATTAGTTAAAGCACGATAAAGCTAAAAGTATAGCTCATAAGTATGCCTTCATGTAAACAAAGAAAATAGTTTGTCTCCTTTAATTTATGCTGAACTGAATATTTGTATTACTGTTTTATATTTTGATTTGTTTACCCCGAACGACGTCGGGTGCTCTGCTAGTCTACATATAAAAATGCTACGTTGGGTGGAATACCAGAGAAAGCTATACTCATCATTCGCGAGAATGAGTTGGGAGCTATACTTAAACCGAATGGCAATACTTTCCATATCGATGGCTCCACGGTTTGTGCTAAAAGAAGTTATATCACGTGAATCCTCATATAAGGTAAGATCTAAAGTAGAAAAATATTTAGCTCTGCCAAGATTGTCTAAAATATCGTTAACTCGTGCGAGAGGGAGTTAATCCGCAATAAGTTTTTTGTTGACTGCGCGGAAATCAACGCACATACGATATGCTTTTTGACCATTAGTAGACTTTTTAGGAACCAAAATTAGAGGACTATTTTAATTTGAATAACTTCCTTAAATTAAACCGTTATCTAGTACAAAATTTGTTTAACCCATTAATTTTGAATTCGATAAAGTCGGAGTAATTCAAATTTAAGCAATAAATGCCCTTTCTCGAAAAAGATTTATATAGTTGTCCAATTCCTCCGCCCTCAGTGTTCACTCCTGAGGGGCGTGGGCGTTTAAAGCGCGCAAATGAGCATTATTGCGTGAATTTAGACGTCTATTACTATTATTGTTACTATTACTGTTCCGATTGCTGTTATTCGATGACCGATTGCCATTATTATTGAAATTATTGCCATTATGCCTTGCACCGCTATTTTGTCTGAAATTATTATTGTTGTACATATTAAAATTATGACTTCTGAAACTACCTCTAAAATTATTTGGCCTATTTACTCGGGATCGAAAC
>NW_023483496.1:0-1650 GCF_013731165.1 Rhagoletis pomonella | reverse complement strand
GAGGAATAGATTTGTATGGGATTTCGTTAGCGTATTAATATATAGATAAGGAAAATTTGAAAGTTGGGGGGGGCTCGAGCACCCCCCGCCCCTACCTGGCTACGCCCATGTACATGTATGTATGTATGTATATCGCTCTTCTTCCGAACAATTGTGCACTCATACAATGATGGCGTAAAGCGGAAGAGGAACTGCGCTTTTACTTTTAAAAGACAGCCTTCAAGATTTTCAAAATATGATTGGGAGTAGGAAAAGAGAAGATGTGATAAACAAAATCCTTTCATCATGTTTGAAAAGCATTTAACTCCTTCGCTTTGAACTTCGCGTAAGCAGACAAAAGAGTCCGCACAATCAGTCAACCACGTAACCGCGCGTACTTGCTGCCATTTCCATGTTGAAGTTAGCTCTCCCCGTGGCCATCACCAGCTCTACGACAGACTCCTGATCCGCCATGTCATTATGCGCGAGCATTTGAGCGCGAATAAACGCCCCATTACGATATAACAAAGATTATTATTTTGTAATACTATTTGTGAATTTCGCGCTTTGCTAAACGCCCAAAAAGTGGCAAGAAAATGTTTAAAGAATTGGAAGTGCAACGATTTAGTGGGTGGTGGTTGAGGTTACTTCGCCGTTATTATGAATATTTAATGTTTTTTTTTTCTTCTTACAAGCGGGAAAGACACATCATTAAAGCGGTTTTTAGCGTACAATTATACGCTGTAACGAGCATTTAACGTTGTTTGTGGGAGATTATGTAAGCAAACGATAATTTTTGAAAAGCTTCTTGCAGTAAGCTGATGAAGATTCTGAGTGATGGTTGGAGGAAAAAGCGTTTTTGGCAGTTTTAAACTTTTTGGCAAATCCTTGAAGGGCTAAAGAAAAAATTTTAATTGCAAAGGAAACGAACTTTCGCGCAATCTTTTTTGTTCGCCAATAAATATCGTTGCATAGTGGTTTTTGTCGTAGTGGTGGAAAAATCTGATAGACGACTGCATTTATAAGGATATTGGAATGGGATATCTTACCTCTATAGACGACTTGATTAACTTAAATGTTTGTACGGAAGGTGTGGTTAGGGGCAAATTGAACGAAGGCATAATTTTGATAGAATCAATTGTCCAGAAATTTAAATGCATCAATCGTTGTCTGATCAAGACTGGAAATACACACAGGGTGTACTATGGACGTCCTCAAGAAAAAACCCTAAATTCTGAATTGGAGGATAAAAAAAATCGGCGCATGTTATAACGCAGTCATTTATGACCAATTATGGTGATTATATCACCAAGTAGTCAGTCTAAATTAGAGGTGCCAGATCGAAATAAAAAATATTGGTGTTTAAATCGATTGGAATCGAAATAAAAAAAATTGATGATAACGGTTTCAATATCTAGATTTATCCAAAAGCTATCAGGTAGCTAACAATCCGTAAGTACCTAAAAGAAACTGAGAAGGTTTTTCTATATTAAGACAACAATATGAAAATTAAACAGAAACTTCATAAATTCTTAGCCCAAAATTTTTTTTGGAATTTTTGTTTTTTAGCACAAAAGAGAAAAAATTTTGTTTTATTTTAAAATTAACCGCTATTTTAAATATTATACATTAATACACCAGCCCAACAAAGCTTACGTATACAGATTTTTT
>NW_023483495.1:0-1651 GCF_013731165.1 Rhagoletis pomonella | reverse complement strand
GCACTTAACATTGTCCATTAGATGTACATCAACACAAATGATTTGTTTGTTAAAATTTATCGTTAACACTTAACAAACATGTTAGAGTGTTCGTTATTTCCCAAGTTCGAAGTTCGGAGGAGTGAATTTATTATCATTTATAGTAGAAGACCCGGATAGGACACGATCTTCACCCATCTGTGGATGAAATCTATTTTAAATGAAATTTATTTTGCTAACAGGGTGTCGTTTGCTGTTGTCTTCTCGCCAAAATACTACTTGCTGGGTATCGTTTAAATGTCTTGCGAAGTTCCGTTGCTCAGCATTGGCTGCAATTGGAAAATTAATTATTTAGTTTACGAATAAAATTTTTACTTAATAAAACTTTATAGAATAAAACTCACCAGTTGTATTAAATCATTAATGCATATAAGTGCAATGAAATGATTTGATTTTGACGTTGGCAATTGTTGATTTGTTTGAATGGTCAAATAAAAACTAAATAATATTCTGTTCTCTTAAGTAGTTAAAAAGAATTTCTCTCCGGTCATGTGACCCGTCCAAATACGAATCCTCCATATTCTCTTCAAATCGTTCGAAATCCGCTTCATTGTCTTCACACAAATCATCCATAGTGATTCAAATATTGTGTAAAACGCATGTACTGGCGACTATATTTGTGACTGATTTTAAATCTGTTTGCTCAGTAAACTTAAGAAGCCTTCGAAAACGACCCTTAAGTAACCCAAATGCGTTTTCGACAACCATTCGCGTGGATGACAATATTTCATTAAATTTGCGCTGGCTTTCCGTTAAATTACCATAATCTTTGAAGGGCGATACAAGCCAATTGTTGGAAGGATATGCTGAATCTCCGATTATAAAATTTGAATTTGGAAAGATTTCTCCGCATCGAGTTTCTGCAACTTCATAGATTTGTGACCTTCTTAGTACCCGGTAATCATGAAGTGATCCCGGTTCGCCACAAGTTATGTTTATAAATCTTTTATTGCAATCTACTTGTGGTTAAAATAGTTTGATCTTTGCTCTCTTGGACCTTTTATAGCTATGTGCGTGCAGTCGATTGTCCCAATAACACCAGGAATATGCTTTTTTTCCTCGAAGACCCTTACTACTTCTTGCATGCATGCACCTTGTGGCCATTTAATGTACTCGTGGCTGATTGAAATCAAAAATGAAGTTAATCGACCTACAGTTGACCACGCCGCCGATGGGGCTACTGCAAATAAATTCGCCAACTGCCTAAACGTAACTGTATTGCTGACGTACCATATATACATATATACAGCCTTTTTGAAACTTACGCGCATTCTTCCACCCCCATATTGACTAGGTACACACTCAGACAAAGAATATTTTGCTGAAAATGGAATGAAAAATATTAGTCTTCTGGTAAATGGTAAAACGGCTTAAGGAAAAGTTTTTGCTCACTGCAGATAGGAGCATTTTTACACAGAATTATTTGTAGCACTATTATTTGCTTAAGAGGTAAGAAGGCCAACCTAACATTACATACATGCAAGCAAACAGATGAAACCAAATGGTGGTAAACCCTCGTATTACACATTGGCTTAACACTTCTGCACTTGGGCCTATTACTACAAGGCATTCTTTTATGGTAGACATCAACTCACAAGGTAAGTGACCTAAA
>NW_023483494.1:0-1651 GCF_013731165.1 Rhagoletis pomonella | reverse complement strand
TTATATAATAGGGTGGTGTGACAGTAACTATAAATTACCATTTGTAAAAAGCTTCGCCTATCTTATAACGTACCTTGTGAAAAATTTCATTAATCTATCTTCAATAGTTTTCGAATTACAGAATTAAAAGCAGCTAAATGGGTAAAATCTTACACTGTGCATTGTGAGTAAAGGTGGAAATAAGTATTGAACCTCACAACTAATATCCAGCAGAATAAAACGTCTGCATACTAAAAATAGTAAATCTTTTTATACCCGAGCGCACTTGTGCACAAGGGTATATTAATTTTGTTCACATAACGGTTGTTTGTAACAGCCAAAACGAATCGAGATAGATATAGACAAATGTATACATAAATGATCAGGATGAAAAAAGAAATCGATTAAGCCATGTCTGTCTGTCCGTCCGTCTGTCCGTCTGTCCGTCTGTCCGTCTGTCCGTCTGTCCGTGTACACGATAACTCGAGCAAAAATTGAGATATCTTAACGAAATTTGGTATGTAGGTTTCCCTTAATCCAAGGTAGGTTGGTATTGAAAATGGGCGAAATCGGACTTAAACCACGCCCACTTCCCATATAACGGTAATTTCCAGAAATACGAAAACTGCGATATTTTAGTAACTACTAAAGATAATTCACTCAAAATTGATATTTATAATAAGTTTTAGACGAAAAATAAGAATATTATAAATTTTTGGAAAATGGGCGTAGCCACGCCCACTTATGGTTATATGTGTATATCTTGGTAACCGCTGCACCAATTTCTTCCCAACTTGGCACAGTTGTTGGCCTTCGCACAACATACTAAACGGCCGAAAATTTTTAAAATCGCTCAATAACCACGCCTACTTCCCATATAACGGTAATTTTCAGAAATACGAAAACTGCGATATTTTAGTAACTACTGGAGATTATTCGCTCAAAATTGATATTTACAATAATTTTTCGACGAAAAATAAGAATATTATAAATTTTTTGGAAAATGGGCGTAGCCACGCCCACTTATGGTTACATGTGTATATCTTGGTAACCGCTGCACCAATTTCTTCCAAACTTGGCACAGTTGTTGGCCCTGGTACAGCATAAAAAATCGCCGAAACTTTTTAAAATCGGACAATAACCACGCCCACATCCCATATAACGGTAATTTAGAGAAATACAAAATCTTCGATAAATCAGTAAATATTGAAGCTAATTTATTCAAAATTGATACTTGCAACAATTCTTTACCAAGAAATACGTTTATGGTAAAATTTTGGAAAATGGGCATGGCACCGCCCACTTATGATCACATATATGTATATCGGTAACCGTTATACCAATTTGTACCAAACTCGGTGTGGTTATTGTGCTTGCCACATATAAGCAAAACGTTGAAAATTATTGAAATCGGACTAAAATAACGGCCGCTTCTCATATAACGGTAAATTTCAGAAATGCTTGAAACTTCAATATTTCGAAATTGAAGGACGCTAATTTACTCAAAATTGATACACCCCGGCTTACCATCTAGCGGAAGGTTTCGGAAAGGTGAAAAAACATATTTAATACTTGCGCCGGGTATTTAATGTTCGGCTCCGCCCGAACTTAGACTTTCTTACTTGTTAACTTTTGATATGCTTAAAACTTGTTATATTTTTAATGCCTGTAA
>NW_023483493.1:0-1651 GCF_013731165.1 Rhagoletis pomonella | reverse complement strand
AAAAAAAAAAATCGCTTACATCTTTTTGGCGGTTAGGGATCAATATGTGAAAATTACGTGATTGACGGCAAATCTTACGCCAGCAAAGATTCCAGTCACGCACGATCACGGAAGTTACGTGATTTTTCTCTCAAACCGCCCACGCAGACGCGATTTAAATATTTAAACTTTTACAAATACACATTGGTTATATAGTTATTAACCCAATTTTTCGCGGGATTCGTGAACTATTTTATAATGCTGGAACATGGGTACTTTTCTTAAGAAAATATCTCTGTAAAAACGGACAAATAGTTTTTTTTTTTTTTATTATAAATTTAGTTGAGCAAGTAAACGTGACGTAAGTTTATACATAGATCTATTGTGCTGACCCTATAAAAGTTATCCCAACCTTAGAGCACTTGTAAAATTAAACGTTTCAGAGGGTGCCATGTCTGAGATTCTGAACGGAGACCATAATTGCTCCCAGAAATATAAGAGTCTTGGACCTCTGATACGTGGGAAATCACATAACATATTCCAGCCTGTGAAAGTGCTCAGGCCTCAGACCAAAGGGCTACCCTTACCTTGTTATGCGTGCTTAACTAAATATTTAGTCCTTCAGTCTTGCCCACAAGCCTTAATACTGCCTAATATTTATCCTGCCCCATTTATTTTTCAACGAAGACTTTCAGTGTTTCCGTTGAAGCTTTTATTTAGCGTTTACTCTAGATACGTCCCTTCTTGTGATGACTAAATCTTCGACACTTTTGGTTGGGATTAAGCCAGGTGGACTTTCCTTCTTTTGTTGAAGTTAATGGCGGTGAACTTTAGTGCAATTATTGATAGACCGTTTTCAGAGCACCATTTCTAAGTTTTAAGGCTACCTGCAATCTAAAGGCAATGTTACAGCCACCACGTAGATGATGTCAGTTTTACCAGATCTCAAAAATGCACTAAATCTGGAAAAAATTTACCAAAAATAGTACATTTCGGCCAAAATGGGAACCGTGGGCATACTGCCTAAATTATTTAATGAATATTTTGTATTCCTTCTTTGTACTAGAATTACATATATTTATACTGAGTACGTTAGGCTATTATAAACAACCATTATGATAACATTGTTAAGAATAATTGAGACACTGAAGTATTTTCCTTTGATTAACCTGTAATACTGCAAAAAACACAAAATTCCGACAGAAAACAAATAAATTCACATTTTTATCGAAATAGGACCGGAGGGGTACAAAAAAATTAAAAAAAAACTCAAATGTGGTCGTTGACACATTTTGCTATGTCAGTTGTACATAAGTAGCACAATGACCCTCCATCTCATCATTTGTTTCGGTGTACGTCTGGGAGGCATACAAGTTAAGACCGAGAATTTCCCAATATCTAACCACCACCAATCTCATCTTCCCAAATAACGCTCACTTTAAATAACTGTGCAAGTTAAAAAGCTATATAGAAGTACACATTAGTACATATGTATGTATATAAAAATGTACAAGTCCATATGTATATGGTATTTTCATTTTGCTGTCTTTGCGGCTTTGTGTCGCAATGAAATTAAGCTTCAAAACCGCCACATTTGAGTTCTTGCCAGCTTCAGCAAACAAAGCAAAAAAAAATCTGAGCGGTAAAAGACTAAATATGGAGCAAAGGCGAA
>NW_023483492.1:0-1651 GCF_013731165.1 Rhagoletis pomonella | reverse complement strand
ATTTTTCCTGACTAGTTTGGGATTTCACTGCAGGGATATAAGGCAGCCGAATGTCAGAAAATGAAAAGAGAATGCTGTTTTATTACTTCACCTGTTTATTGCGCTATGCATGCAACGGCGGGCGTATGAAGCTAACTCAATTTCCCATTTTTGTTCTGCGTCACATTTTCATTTGACGTTTCGCTCAATGAAATCAAATGCAAACGCACGCAAGCCAATTTCGGGTGACGCACAAAAACAAATTCGACTCCATGCGTACCAAAACGAAAGCCGCGAATATTAGGTTAGCCTGTTAAAATTATTGTATCATGCTTTTAACCTTTTCAAGTTGTCATTTTGAATTTTTCAATAAAAATTCAATTGCGTGCTGTGAGATAGTTTTGAATTGTGTGATTTTTTTTTGGTTTTTCGACCACATCCATTTATAGATTAATATACAAAAATGAAAAGGAGCAGAAACTGCGAGCGTTACTCTGTGTATCGCAAGAGCCAAGACGTTAAAGTGATGCGATACTTTAAGGTAGAGATGGGCACGGGCCGGGCTTTTGGCAGGGTCCCGACGGGCCCCTGCGTAAGCCCGCGGGTACGGGCCGGAATATTTGCTGTCAGCACGAACTCGTATTTCATAAAAGCACGAAAAGGCACGAAAAAGCCCGTTGTTAATACTAAAAATTTAGATGAGCTTTTGTTTTTATACAATAAAATTATACATATTTAAAACTCTTTTGATAAGAGAAAAGCAAAAAAAGAGATGTTTGGAAACCGATAGAAAATATATGATACTTAGTAGTTTTTTTTACATACATATCTGTACATAAAATACCTTCCACTTTTTCTACTTCCCAGAAAATATATTATAAAAATCTTTGATGTAAAATATTGATTCGCTTAAGTAAATATACATATGGACATAAACACAAAATTAAAATTATGTACATATGTATACATACAATAAAAGTTGGCTTTTTATTTCCGGGCTGGGGCGTGTCCCGTCGTATATGGTTTTTTGGCTATAACTCGTCGACTAAATGATATTTTTTCAATCTGTTAAAGCCAAATTATTGCTAGAGATCTGCGCAACAACTAAAATTAAAAAAAAAAAATGATTTAGAAAATTTTTGTAGTTCTTATGAAGCAAAATGTTGGAAATTTTTTTTCATGCTTTTTGAACATATTTTCCACAAAACTAAGTCTTTTTTGCTTTCTGTTTGATCTATAATATGCTTCTCAGTTTCTTCAATAAATTTCATTTGAAAAGAAAACAATCATAATACAAAAGTTGCGTTTTCCAGCGTAATATTAATTTACTTCTCATTTCTTATGTACCAATTTTTTCAGTGTTGGTTTTGAAGAAACATTGAAAAAGAAATTATAAAAATATGGAAAGAAATATAATTTTGAAATGTTAGTTATGAAAAGCTTTAAGTAAAAAAATTAAATAAATTAAATTAATGATTTGGCCAGTTGCCGTTTAGCAGGCGGCTGTGGATCAACATCACTGCTCCCTCTAATATCTTGGTCATCGTCATCATCATCAGAAAAGTCGATATCTCAGAATTCGTTCCAATACCAACATACCGAAGTATTGATCTTTTGATCGATATTTGATCGATTGAAAACTATTTTCGTTTCAGGTACAGAGGAAAGAAAT
>NW_023483491.1:0-1651 GCF_013731165.1 Rhagoletis pomonella | reverse complement strand
CCCCCCGCACAGTGGTCCAAGACGCCAATCTAGCTGGAAAAAAGTCAATTTTTTTATGTTTCAAAGTTCACATAATTGTTTGGTAATTGTTAGATAACTATCCACTGTGCATAACTGTATATCAATTTTTTTTTATTTTTTGCGTATTTGCTTTGTTATGATGTTTTGAAAATGAACAATAGCATTGTCACTGTTGTTATAGCAGCTCAGTCGATTGACAACATCACATTTGAACTGATCGTAACATCAAAGAAGAGCAAATTTTGTCCTTATTTTTTTTTAAACTGCATTATGTCAGGTATGTTTAAGCTATATTATAAATAAATGTCGAATTTAAATGTTGTGTGCAAAATAATAGATAAGAGGAAATATGTGTTTTGTGTAGTAAAAATTTAGCATTTTATGGTTTTTAGAGTAACTTTTAAATAGGATTCCCGTGGATTCCCGTGAAATGAATTGTGCCCTGTTGATCCACTTTAGATGAAAAAAAAATTGTCTGCAATTATTTACCGGTAAACTTTTTATATACATATATAGACAACATACCCATAACACGGAGAGACCTATATAATGTGTGGATCGCCGAAATGGAAAGCAAAGAAAGGGTACAAGCTGTCATTAGCTATTTTTTTCCTAAGAGTGGGTTACAGAAAACTTAAACAGAAGATTATTGCAATAAAGTTAAGTTAGCTGTACGGAGATTAACGTATTCAATTAACGAAAGATGGATAAAAGCAAAAAGATCTAAGAAATATTTTGAAGACTCCAACAAAATTTGGTTAAATGGAGTATTTGGTCTTCCTTCTGAAAACGTGATTAAAATTCCAGAGGATTTAGGGATCCAACCGTCAACGTCAAATTTTGGTAGACCTCGATCAGATTTTTCAGGTAAATCTGAAAAAGGGAAGCGTTTGGAAGTGTCGGCTTTAGTTAGTGGATGTTCACCTGAGAAACTAGTTTTCGCTGCTGGCGTTAGTCTTTATAAATCTGGCAAGAGGGATGCTGCCGCGATTCTAAAGAATATAAATGAATCTCCAACGAGGGCAACTAATATTAAAAAAAATTCTTAATGCACAATCTAAGGAACCAGTACCATATATAGATGAAGAAGCATTACGTCTATTTATCGATGGAAAATATACAAACGCAAGTTATAATGCGATGCGTACTGGTACTAAGATCCGTAACGCGGATATATACCCATCATATCATAGAATTTTGGAAGATAAAGAAAAGTGCTACCCAAGTAATGGAATAAAGGTATCCGATCTAATAGCAGAAGTGCCTCTGCAGGACATAGTTGATCACACTGCATGTAGAATTTTGAAGTTACAAAAAGAGGTCATAGAGGAATTCAATTATACGGAATTGACTTTGATTTATAAATGGGGATGTGATGGTAGCAGTGGCCACTCAACCTAAAAGCAAAACTTTAGTTCAAATGATTCCCGTAAAACAGATGAATATTTGTTTGCAATTTGCTTGGTACCTTTGCAGCTAAAGTACGATAACAATATCATATGGGAAAACCCACGTCCATCATCTACACGTTTTTGCAGGCCGATTAAACAGATTTTTGAAAAGGAAACAAAATCTTTGATTCAAGATGAAACTAATTACATACAAAATCAAATTAATGCAATAGTGTCAA
>NW_023483490.1:0-1651 GCF_013731165.1 Rhagoletis pomonella | reverse complement strand
TCAGTGTTTTCAGAGTATTAAACGAAAAATACATACGTTCGCCGGGACCACTCCCTTTCGTTATTTCTTCCAACTTTTAATTTCAAGTCTCACTTACATACAAAAAAAAAAAAAAACCCAACCGTTTTCTTGCGCTACTCTTTCCTAGTTTCCTTTCCGTAAAAAATGGGCGAATAAAGTTACAAAAGTAGCAAAAGTGAAGCAGACAAGAAAGGCCATGCCTTGTCGCGGAGCAGTCAAGTTTACCCAAGTGTGTCGAGACAGGAAAATTCAACAAACGCACAACAATGCATAACCACAATGAGCAAGAAATTATGGAACAGCAGCAGCAGAAAAATTCACTAGCAATAAGTAACAAAAAAAAAAAAAAAAAAAAAAAAAATAAGCCAACACAGTGGCATTTTTCAGCAGCTTTAGCTGTCGCTGCTGTTGCATACAATTCAATTTCGAAGAAAGTGAAAGAAATCCGAACCAAAACATATACATATAAAAGTCAAAGAGACAGACAATCTTGCCTTAATTTTCTCATTTTGAGCGCATTTGACTGTTATTTTGGTGTAAAGAGTATTGTGAAAATGCATTCGTATGAGTGTGAAAAAGCGAAAGGTTGACATGTAAGTGAAAATTGAGAAGAATATAAAATACTTAGGGAAAGTACTTATTATAAAAGTTAACAAAATAGAAAATTAAACAAATAAGCATAATTTGAATTCAAATTTAAAATGAACAAAATGTTTAAAGATATCAAAAATTGAAGTTCCTAGCCTGGCAACGAAAGGCAGCCATTAAAAATATAATTATTGTACATTTTGCTTAGATTTCCACTTTTCACAAGCTTCTTCTACAAAAGCGCAAGTACTTCTAAAAAGAAATATGAATAGGTAGAAACAAATTTAGCATTCTCTCCGTGGCTGCAAGTGAAAGGGCATAAATGTAGCAACACAGCTACGAAATCCAAGAAGCCGCTTGAGTTGGCTACAAATGGTGTAGGACGGCTGCAAATTGCAATGAAGTCAGCAATAGTGGAAGCGCAAATCGCTTAAGGAATATTTCTGTGTGGCTACGTCACCGTCGCATATTTCCGGTTGAAAGGCACTAAAAAAAGAAACAGCAGCAGACAAAACGAGTTTCTTGCGCTGGAATTAAAGAAACAGCTGTTCGTTGAAGTTAGTTATAGGCAGCATAGTAGATACATATGTAGGCACGTACATAAACACATATATTTTTAGTTATGAAAAGCTTGAGTTAGAGAAGAAAGATTTTAGCGATAAGTAAGAATATAAATTTATAATTTTGTTAATGCACTAGTATTTTATATAATTTTAGGATACCCACATTACCACATTTATGCTCTCCATCGTGTTCTGACAGCTAAGTTCATTTTGTTTTGCAGAAAAAACCAAAATGGAGAAACATAAAAATTAAAAAAGAAAATTTTTAATTGAATTAAAATAATCTAAATTGAAATAAGCCAAATCAAATAAAATAAATAAATTCAATTTTTAATTGAATTAAAATAATCTAAATTGAAATAAGCCAAATAAAATAAAATAAAATAAAATAATATAAAATAAAATAAAATAAAATAAAATAAAATAAAATAAAATAAAATAAAATAAAATAAAATAAAATAAAATAAAATAAAATAAAA
>NW_023483489.1:0-1652 GCF_013731165.1 Rhagoletis pomonella | reverse complement strand
ATCTACACAGCGAGCGTTGGGCGTCAAAGGCGACGCGCAGACAGATATCGGCATCGAAAATTAAGTGCTGTATCATAGCGCAAGCAACAAGGGCGCCAGAGCCAGGCAGCGCAGTCGGCGGTTACTTACAAGAGTGAAGTCAGCGTTGAACTACAGCGGCAAAATTGCTAAGTTGACGGCGGCGAGGGACATTAACAAGCAACAACAAAAATTAACAGACAGCAGCGAGGGATGTTTTAAGCCAGATGAGTAGAAATACGTTATGAAATATTAAGCGTTGTACTTTTTGTTGTTATGTGAGTAGAATGGAGTATAGAACAAAGCAAAAGTTTTTCCAATAAGAAAGTTGGTACTCAGGTATTCACCATAATTGAAGTTATTGAAATGTGTAGAGCAAATGTTAACAATTATTAAGCTGATGCGCGGCAGCTATTACTTGCAAATTGTTTCGTATAAGAGCATGTAATGAAATTTAAAATCGAATTTGTTTGTTTAATATTGTTTTATAATATCGATGTCATTAAATATCATAAGATATGTTGTATGTTAATGTTTTGTAACCTCTGTTTTATATAAGCAGTTAGATGTAAGCATGGACCGTGACCGGTTAGAAGACTATAAGGTGCAGTGATTTTGAGTGTCGGGTAAAGGGTGCCTTTAGTCAACTTAAATGTTTAGTGTTAAATTAAGAAGGTGTAACTAATGTCATTAAACATTATTTCGCCAAGTTAGTTGACTGTGAGTTGAGAATTATTTTATTCAAAGAGTATTTTCTTAAAGAGAAAGATAGTAAAAAAAAGGAGTTAAGACGTTATGATGGGCGCGTAGAAATTTTAATCGTTTTATGAGGTTAGGTGAAACGGTACTGGTTTGGTAATCGCCAACAAAGTTTCGAAACATAGTAGGTTGATTACCATGGTCACGTTAAGGTGGTGCAGTCAGTGTAGCAGCGGAAAGAGATCAGTGAAGGTACAATAGGTTGCGGCTGGAGGGCCGGGGATAAAAACTCGTTGGTTGGTGCGGTAAGGCACGGAGTCGAATGGGTTGCGGCTGGAGGGCCGGGGAAATAATCTCGTGTGAGCACATCGAGGTGCGGAAGGCGTTAGCGGTAGTGTACATCGAGGATGTGAGCGTGCGTCCGGTGTAACTAATAGGCTGCGTAGGCACGGTGAGATGTTGCGGACTATGGTAAAAGTGGACAACGAGAGTGTGAGCGTGCATTCTGTTGCTACAAGGGAGCCAAAGTTGAAGTTTTATGTCTGGAGGTAGGCATAGTGGAGGCACTAGATAGAAACTGATTCTACGTTCCGCGGAGGCTACGTTAGAGACTGGCTGCAGCTGACAAGATGCAGGGAAGGATGAAGGATCGGAAACGCCATTAAGCAAATGATGAAGAAGAGTGAGAAGGGCTGAAATAGAGAAGTTCACAAAATATGCAAAATTAAAATGAGAGTAGTGTTTTTCATTCGAGGCCGAATGAAACGGAGGATGGCCGAATGTGGGATTAGTTTACGGACAGTACTTACGATCCTAGGACTAATTGGCCATTAAGAGTTAGTAACATAGAAATGCAGCCCTACATAACGAATAAAGGAATAGAACTGGTCTAATGATTTGACGAAAGGGACATCGCGTTAGAAGACGGACAAGAC
>NW_023483488.1:0-1652 GCF_013731165.1 Rhagoletis pomonella | reverse complement strand
CTATACACATATTCATACATGCATATCGTCGTATAAAGTACAAAACCAAGAAAATGAAAATAACGGATTTCTATCTGCCGGCACAAGCAAGCAACCTAATACCTGCTAAATAACGGAACATAAACCGACGCAATCACGAAAACCAAGAAAATAAAAATAACGGATTTCTACCCGCCGGCGAATACAAGCAACCAAAAAGCACCTACCTGTGAGATAATGAAACAAAAGCGGTCGCACTTAGATGGGTATGCATGACCTAATGACAGTTAAAACAGATAGTAACACGAATACATAAAAAGCGGAAGGAAACACGAACTATTCAGAACGAAAAATGACACAGAAGATGGCACAACGCCGAAACCGGTTTGTCTCCAAACCAAATTTGACAAGGGATGACGGAAAATCGCTCCACAATACATCATACTCCTACCCTGTCGGAAACACAAACAACCAAAAAGAAATTAATGCTGTTCTTTACATCTTTCGACTATAGGCCAGTGCAATTTTCAAGAGAACAATTAAAATTTTATTGAAAACAGACACCTTTGAGATTAACCATTAGCTAAAGGGCTGCGAGAAATGATATTTGCCTTTATCTTTTGCGTTAACGGATTAATTATCTATTAATATGCACCAAACCTTTTTGCTGAACCCAGAATTGTTGTTTACTTTTACTTGAGAATTGTCAAAATCGGCAAATCCCAAGTAGCATTTCTGGAACGAGCCACATTTGTTCGCTACATCGTGATGTGAATAAAAAAAAAGCTGGCTGCAAGGTTACAGAAATCTTTCAAAATATGTTCGAAACTGTCAAAGAAAAAAATTGCCAAAACCAACGCAATTTTTATCAACTTCAATCTTGCACTTTATTATGCTAAAATTAGTTTTGTTTTAGATTCTAATTAAAATGTTTGCAATTTAGGAGAAACCTTGCAGATTTTTTTTTAATTTTTGTACAAAGTTTGATCCAAAACCAGAGATCTACCACATTTTTTTTAGATTCTACCACACACATTTTTTTAAGTCCAATCACTGATTCCCATTGCCATGCCATTTCTTAAGATAAATTATCAATTTAAACATTGTTGTAAGCAGCGATATGTCTTATCGTGAATCACATACACATATACATACGCATTTTTCACCGGGTAAACAGAAATAAGGTTACGAGCAAGTATACCTGTGCGTCACCCGCGCGGTTTTTGACCTTAAGCCCAGGTTTTGAGGGTGTATTTAAAATTCTGAGTATGCAGATTTTACTGCTTGAATAGACATACAACAAGTGTGAACCTCGAAAAAACTATATACATTTTTTTTTGTCACACAGTGTAATTTAGATCGTCTTTAATAATCTGTATATCGTCGTTTAAGGTACAAAACCGCGTATCAACAAAATGCAAAGCCGCCTATGTGAGGTTGCATAAATTATTATCTAGATAGTAAAAACACTCATATTTCAAAATAGTTCTCTTTTTTATAAAGCAATCGCATTTCTGGAAAGTATATATCAAGACGAATGGATAAGGATTGAGCCAACAGCTTCTGTAAGCAAATTCAATTTTTGGCAGCAAATGTCAGTTGCGATTTTGCAGAATGACGGTACGCGGTTTTGTACTTTATACGACGATATGCATGTATGAATATGTGTATAG
>NW_023483487.1:0-1652 GCF_013731165.1 Rhagoletis pomonella | reverse complement strand
CTTCTTGAACTATTAAGTTTAGAGTATGCGCGAAGCAAGGAAGATGTAATTTTTGTATAACTTGGCACATTTTAATCATGTTTGATGGTGATAAAGGACTTGCTCGCCAGCGATGTCCACAGATCTGTTGTAATGGCAAGATGCTCAATTTTATCCAGAGTGGAAGACAACTTTGCTTTCATTTGATCAAATAGGTTCTCCATCTGCACGTGCTTCAACGTCGTCCTAGACGGCACCTCATAGCGAGGGTCCAGCACATTTATTAATTTTCGGTCAAATGCTACAGGCAACAAACTCAGAAATTGCGTTATCAATAGCCTTTTTGCGAGCAGAAAACTTATCATATTTGTTTTCAATGAATGGCAAAATGCTACCAGATGACCTGGGCAAATCACATAATTTGATAGTAGGATGCAATCGCCTGAGGTGATCTCTGAGGTTCGATGTGTTGCCGGTAGTTTTATAAATTTTTCCACAAGCTTTGCACCTAGCGCTCGTTCCATTTTTTAATCTTTTCAAAAAATTTCCAAACTTCTGATTTGCCAATTCTGCTATTGTTATTGCTGCATTCATCATCAGAGTCGCTGACACTTCCAACGGTTGACATATTTCTCTTTATACGAACTCACATATAAAAATAAATACGCACTATCATGAAAAACTATAATTACCTCTTGGTGATTTTTCCACGAATTTATCCATCCTTGCTAACCACCAACGCCAATTAAAATTCGGCTAAACTATAAAAAAATATGAGTTTAGAACCTTCGCTTTAGTTTCTATATTTCTTGCTTACCACAAATCAGCAACGGATACATTTTCTTAAGATGGCATATTTTCTAAAAACATCGATAGTAAAGAAAACATCGATGGTTTAAAAAAAAAATTTAAACATCGATACTATCGATAGTGCTCCGATGTTTTTGCAGCTCTAAAATTCAGTCGATAGCGTAAATTCAAACGAAAAGGTTGTGTGCGCACACACAAGCGCACGCGCAAGCGCAGCCCCAGTGTTTTAATTTTCAACATAAATTGCGTACTGTGGAGAATGCCAACAGCACAACATGCCTCGACAGCAGCTTATGGCAGACTGATTCGGTGGTTAACAGGCTAACCTAATATTCGCGGCTTGCGTTTTGGTACGCATGCCGTCGAATTTGTTTTTTTGCGTCACTCATCACACTCACACTCACACTCAATCTTCATGAAGATTTGGACTATCGTCATAGTTGCGAAGGCTTAAAATGGAGTCCACTCTATCGGTCCTAATATTTTTGGCAATATTCCTCTTGAGGAACTGAAACAGTGGCTGGTTATGGCGTGGACATTCAGTTGGAGTTGGCGGCTCGGTGTTCTCATTAGCCGGATGGACATTTTTGTTTAGAAGAGTTATATCGTTTTCCAGCAACTTCGTGGCTTCTGACACATTTTGAGGTGAAAGAAAGCCCTCCTTCTTGAACCGAGGGTCAAGTAAAGTCCCAAATCTGGTGACTGTACGTCTTTCATACTCCAACAGTCTTCGTTTTATGCAGTCAATTAGAATAGCCAACATATTGAAGCCTTCTTTGGTTTCCAATTTGAGCTTTAAACCGTCCATGGTATCCCAGAGTCCACACACAATTGGAATTATGAGCGAAACTGTGACCGAGGTT
>NW_023483486.1:0-1652 GCF_013731165.1 Rhagoletis pomonella | reverse complement strand
CCAGTATGCAGAAAAGCTTTTAGTGCATAAGAAATGCTGGCATCTCAAGGGTATCGCGATTGCCATATCTCCTCGCTGCACCTTTACTGCCAGCATCAACATAGCCGCCTTCATATTTTTGTTGGCTGACGTTATTTTCTATTGTGTCGCTTTTTCCCGCTCCTCCTACGATTTGTGTTCACTTTAGCCCAACTCATCGTCTCTGTTCTTCTGCTTACACTTGCTCATGGTTATATGATGCTTGAGTTCAAACTCAATTTAAAGTCCATTAAAATTTTCGTTATGCATTTATTGACTATGTGTGTGTATGTGTAAATACTAGTAAAGATGAGTGAAGCGCGGTAAATGCAGGCATTCGAAACTTTCTCCTGCTGCCAATGCATACATTCGTCTACATATTCAAACATACGCTACTTGCTTTTTTACTTTTCTCTGGCTTCAATTTGCGCTTCGGTGTTTTATCTTTTAGTTCCATACAGGTCATGCAAAATAGGTCAAAATGGTTAAAAGTGCATTGGTTTCATGTATTTTGGAGTCTGCATATTTAAAACTCAGCGGAAGGTAGGATTTGTTCAACTGAGTCGAACAGAAGAGCATATCGAGCCCTAACCTTCCTCCAAAATAACGTAAGCGTAATTTTTCTCAAAATTTTTTGATGCAAAAATATTTCTATGTTGACCCTACTAAGCACTTGCTCACTCTCTGCCCATACCTGCTTTTGACTTTGAACAGTATCAAGAATAATTTTTAAAGATCGTTGCCACCTGCTTAAACAGTTATATTTAATTTACATAAATTGAAAAAGGCTTAAGAAATCTTTAAAACGAAAATATGGTTGAAGAGGGTTGCCACGTTTGAAAAGGTCATATCAATTTAATTTATAATATAATATAATTATTAATAAATTAATTTACAACAAATAATTTAAAATGTCGAAGGCAAGGAGGCTTAATAAATCTTTAAAACGAAAATATGTTTGAAGAGGGTTGCCACCTATAAAAAAGTCATATAAATTTAATTTATAATATGAATAAAATTCCTTAGTATGGATGTCAAATTGGAGCAACTTAGCAAAGTTTTAGTTTGAAAATATCTTTAAATAGGGTTGCCACTTTTTTAAAAAACTTAATTCAATTTATTTTATAAGTGAAATCAGTTAATTAAGTAAAAATCTCAAGCGATAAAGTTATGAGAAAGCCTTACTTCGAAAATATGTTTGAAGAGGGATGCCACCTATTTCAATTTGAATAATAAATAAAAAACTAAAAATCTAAATATAGGAGCCAACGAATATATTTTTGGAAAATGTAATTTTAATTAGTAGTTAGCATTTGAATATTTTGTTAGTTTTTTTGTTTTATTGTTGAACATCTCGAAACACGAAACTTTTTTAGAAATGAAAAAAAATTAATACAATTTTTGTTCAGTGAAATGCATTATTTTCTGCTTCGCTACATTCTAAGCGTAACCTTAATCCAAATATTACGTGGGTGGTGTTGCGCGTGAAAAATAGTCATTAATACTTTGAGCAATATATATATATATATATACTGATAAGCATATCTATATCATTTCCTTTATTGGTATATTTATCGATTTATTGCTTGGTATCTGTACAGTAATTATCTACTGTGACATCTCCATCAAGCTAT
>NW_023483485.1:983-1652 GCF_013731165.1 Rhagoletis pomonella | reverse complement strand
AATTTTTCTCCTTATCTTTTCGGACTATAATCAGAATAGTGTCAAAATGCAAGAGCGTAAGCAAAATGCGTTCACTAAAGAGAATAGCAAGAAAAAGTAAAGGAACCAAGGCATATTCAACAAGGTAGAAGTGACAATTCAGTCGAGCTCTCTCATAGCTGACTAGGCCTGGGTAACGGTGCAAATTTTTTGTCGCTGACACACTAACTCCAGCGCCACTGTCGGAATCAGCACAGTGTGTTAGCGCAATTGCGCCTCTTCAGGCTAAAGCTCAATTCCTTTATTGCTGCACGCTGCACCAAAGTGAATTAATAAAAGGTGATATCGGTTGAGAAAAAACTCAAGTATACCCAAGTTCAAAACCCAAAAATACAACAAACCCATCATTTTCACATTCAGAACGACCGTGACGAATTCTAGCAACACCACCTTGTATAAATTCGCCTTGTGCTGCACATTTTACAAGAGACACTTTTATTTCGGGTGTTCTTTGCTGGTTCTTTGCGACACCCGTTGTTGTCAGTGTTCCGGCTAATTTTAGCAACACCACCTTGTAAAAATTCGCCTTGTGCTGCACATTTTACAAGTGACACTTCGCTTTAGTGTGTTCTTTGCTGGTTCTTTGCGCCATCCGGTGTTGTCAGTGTTCCCGTGTTTCTGGCGCCATTG
>NW_023483485.1:0-973 GCF_013731165.1 Rhagoletis pomonella | reverse complement strand
AACGGTAATTTTTAGCCACTTGAAACTTGCACATTATTACCCTAAAATTGATTGGGCTATCAACACTTTTGAGAAAAAAGTTTATATTTGATGAAAATTTGATGCATTTTTTTTTAGTGTTCTAAAAAATTTTAAGCTTAGGTTTATATAATATTTGTTAGGGAATGAATTGTGTTTTTATTGAAAAATCCTAAAAATTAATAAATAAGCATAAGTGGAAAACAACATCATTTTGAATTTGGTCCGAACTGATAGATATGTCCAACACTGTATGTATGTATAAATATGGAATCAATGAATTAAAAGAATTGAATTCTTGAAACAATTACATAGCATTGCTTTATCGATTTTTTATAAAGATTTTGTTTATGTGTTTAAATGATGCTATGATCTTGGTTTTAAACTACGTACACTTCATTAAATGTTGATGTTTTATTCAAGGACTTATTTATGTAAGTTAACAAGACAAACTACATCAATAATTACGTTCGTTTAAGTACCCGCATCGAGGTACTTAAGCGGTTTCGTTTAAGTACCCAACCCGTTTAAGTACCTCAAAAAAGCTGACATTTTTCGTGAGGTACTTAAGCGGAGTTTACTGTATCTTGTACATACCAAGTACTATACCATGAACACTTCCAGAGATATTCAGTGTGAAATATTCGGTTGGTATGGGAGGTGCCACGCCTCCTTTTCCGATAACCACAATTTTTCTCCATGAGTATGCTATTGCTTTCATATGTGTATCTCCATACCATGTTTGAGTCCTCTTCCATGAACATTTTCCGGGATATGCAGTATGAAAAATTCGGTTTGTATGGGAAGTGGCACGCCCCTTTATCTAATAGCCTCAATTTTTCTTAATTACCATATGATTGATTTCATATATCTCCATACCAAGTTCCAGTACCATGAACACTTTCAGAGATATGCAGTATGAAAAATCGGTTTGTATGGAAGGTGCCACGCCCCC
>NW_023483484.1:0-1653 GCF_013731165.1 Rhagoletis pomonella | reverse complement strand
AAAAATGTATACCGTTATACTTGCTTCAAAAACCTTTACCGACGTCCTTGTTCGAAATTTGTCGTTGTAAAATTCAATTAAAAGTCGAATCTCGAAGCTTCGAGTGTCGAATTTACCCATCCCTAGAAGACAGCCTTCAGCGCTGGAGATGGTATAAAGTAGTGTTGCAAAACTATTGATAGTGTTACGATTATCCTCGAAACCTTGAGGGATTTCCCAAATATACTCGGGCTCGTATCGCTGGATTGTTAAATAAATGCTAACGATGACCGAATTGTAGTACAATTAACTTTATTGTACAACAAACAATTTACAATACTTGCTAATACAGTAAAAACACTTTACAATACTTGTTAAAGCAATAACAACGCTTTACTACTTGTTAACACAATTAAACTTATAGCTTGCTTATTCGCAACTCGATTCTCCGCTCACTTTACTTGTAGCTTGCTGACTTGTAACTGTCCCCACTCCGCTGTGTCGTGGCTCTTATATACCTGCGCTCACACTTATGGCAACTCTAGAACGTTCTGAAGTTTATCGCTCGTTCTCTTTCTCTCGCTGTTCGCAGTGTTCATCCAACTTGACGTTTCTCTTTGTGGAACATTCTACGTCATTCCTCGAACATTCCGCCTATTTCTCGTTGTTCGCTTTGTGTTGCCGCAGTATTCGCCACAATAGTTTCGATAGTGATTGGACAAAATATTCGATAGTATCGATACTATCAAAAACTTGCTTTCACTTTGTCAAATTCAATGGCTTTTGTCGTCAAATATATGAAAACACATTGTCAAATTAAACTTTAAAACGGGTTCTTGCTTGACTTAGATCAAAACAGATCTTCAGCCGCGTACATGTCCAGCTAAATGGGCTACCTGTCCGGTTTTGGCTCATAATATAAACGGTATGGGAAGAGCAGATGAAGTTGTGTGAAAATAGGGCCATTTCGTAACTAGAAGTACCATAAAGATTATTTTTATGAACAAAAAGTTCACAACATTGAACTTGTGTAAAACAAAAAGAGATCGCATATTTCATCAACACATTTTATAACAAAAAACATAAAATATGTATCTTTTATGGACTAACTCTAAAGGCCCGTTTACATACAACTTTGGCGTTGCGTTGGCGTTGGCGTCGCTTCGACAGCTGACTATGAATACATGTATTTATATGAAAGTCTCCATATAACCAAAGTTGGGCAACGCCAACGCCAACACAACGCAGAAAGATGGCCAACTCTCAACTTTTCGCGCGCGTCGTTCGTCAGCTGTTCTAAATAATCAAAATTATGTGATTTAATTTTAATTTTTAATCAAATGCGGGCAAGAAATATAGTTTTTAATGCAATTATTGATGTAAAAATTTTGATTTATCAGCCGCTAGTATGTTAATTTAGTGACCAAAGTATTCTGTGCTAAGCGTTCATTGTAGCAAGCACGGGCGTTACGCGCGCCGCTGTCAAAGCGACGCCAGCGCCAACGCAACGCCAAAGTTGTATGTGGACGGGCCTGAATAGTGTGAACAAAATATACAACTATCGATTGTGCTAAACAACTATTGGATAGTGGCGGCAATAGGTTTGTTCGTCGAGCAAAAAATTTGTACGAATTTGTACGAATTATCACGATTTTTGCCCAAATCGCGTTCGTG
>NW_023483483.1:0-1653 GCF_013731165.1 Rhagoletis pomonella | reverse complement strand
CGTATGTTTACTTATATCTTTAAATCGCTAATACAGTTGTAATTTTTATACCTTTCATGAGCATGAAATGGTATTATAACTTTGGTCCGATGTTTGTAAGTACCAGAACAAAAAGAGATAGACCCATGAAAATGTATACTTATATGATCAGAACGTCGAGCTGAGTTGATTTAGCCATGTCCGTCTGTCCGTCTGTCCGTCTGTCCGTCTGTCCGTCTGTCCGTCTGTCTGTCTGTTTGTATGCAATCTAGTCTCTCAGTTTTCGAGATATCCGGATCAAATTTGGTAGGTGGGTGTATTTTTATAATGTATTAATCATTTGTCGGAACCGGAAGAATCGGACCACTATAACATATAGCTCCCATACAACTGATTGTTCAGATATGAGATTTTTCATTATAACTTCTCCATTTATGCAGCTACGAACATGAAATTTTGCAATACTTGCACCCATTATCAACAGAATACTTACAGTGAAAATTACAAAGATCGGGTCACTATAACCTATAGCTCCCATACAACTGATTGTTCAGATATAAAATTTTGCGTTATAACTCCTCCATTTATATAGCTAGGAACATGAAATTCCGCACTGTTTTCAATAATTATCAACAGAAAACTTACAGTGAAAATTAAAAAGATCGGGTAACTATAACCTATAGCTCCCATACAACTGATTGTTCAGATATGAGATTTTTCGTTATAATTCATCCATTTATGTAGCTAGGACCATGAAATTTCGCGCTGTTTTCAGTCATTATCAACAGAAGACTTACAGTGAAAATAACAAAGGTCGGGTCACTATAACCTGCAGACCCCATACAACTGATTGTTCAGATATGAGGTCTTTTATCATAACTCCTCCATTTATGCAGCTAGGAACATGAAATTTCGCACCACTTTCACTCATTATTTACAGAATACTTACAGTGAAAATAACAAGGATCGGATGACTACAACATATATCTTCCATACATCTGATTGTTCAGATATGGGATTTTACGGTAAAACTCCTTTATTTGAATAGCTAAAACCGATAAATTTCGTAAGATATTTTATAAATAATAATACAAAGTCTACTGAGAAAATCATCAAAATCTATGCTGTATAAGCTTTATCTCCTATAGCACTGATTGTTCAGATACCAGTTTTTGCCATATATCTCCTTTATGTAGGAAACTAAACCCAATAAATTGTGTTACCGGTTTACATACCGATCACATAGCAGTGAAAATCACTTAGATTGGTGCCATATAAAGTATATCTTCCATACCTCTGATTGTTTAGATGCGATTTTTTATATAAGTATGTAACTCCTCTATCGATGTATGCAGATGTATTCAAAAGCAGTAATCTGTCAAAGTAAAATTTGCAGATGTTCATGAAAGGTATGAAGCCTTCGGCATAGCCGAAGACAGCGCTGCTCTTACTTGTTTTAACTAAATAAGGGGGCATTTAATTGCTTTGCAAATTTGGATAAAGCTTTTTAAAATTATGTCATACAAGTGTCACGCAACGCCAGATTGGAAATACCCATATGGGGAAAAAACAACTTTTCGTAGAAACGGTATAGAATTCTTGAAAATCAATATTTTGCGATCGGAAAACTCTGCTTCTCTGCAGGAGATTCCCTATAATAATACCCAATTGTTT
>NW_023483482.1:0-1653 GCF_013731165.1 Rhagoletis pomonella | reverse complement strand
TTGCGATGTCGAACTTTCGTCGCGTTGCCTGCCGCCCGTTTTTATTGCACAGAGGCGCATGCGGACCTTAGCTGCAACAAGGTAGTGATCCGAGTCGATGTTGGCACCTCGGATAGAGCGCACGTCAAGAACGCTCGAAGCGTATCTTCCATCTATCACAACATGATCAATTTGGTTCTTTGTTCTTTGATCAGGGGACACCCAAGTTGCTTTGTGGATCTTTCGATGCTGGTGTCTGGTACTACTGACTACCATGTTCCGTGCCGCGGCGAAGTCGATCAGCCTCTCTCCGTTGTCGAAGGTGTTGTCATGAAGGCTGAAATTTCCGACTGTTGGACCAAATATGCCTTCTTTGCCCACCCTGGCGTTAAAGTCGCCCAGAACGATTTTAATATCGTGGCGGGGGCAGCGCTCATACGCTTCTCCTAGACGCTCATAGAAAAGCTCCTTAGTCTCGTCGTCCTTCTCTTCCGTCGGGGCGTGCACACAAATTAGGCTGATGTTGTTAAATTTCGCCTTTATGCGGATTTTGGCGATTCGCTCACTGATGGGCGTGAACCGGGAGACAAGGTGTCGAAGTCTCCGCCCAACCACAAATCCTACACCAAATTTGTGCGCCGTCTCATGGCAGCTGTAGTAGATGTCGCATGCTGCAAATTTTTTGCAGCCATGCCCCGTCCATCGCATTTCCTGAACTGCGGTGATGTCAGCCTGGTATTTTGTTAGTACATCCAGCAGTTGGATAGAGGCACCTTCCCTATAGAGGGTCCGGACATTCCAGGTGCATATCCGTAATTCATAGTCCATGTTCCGTTTGCGGGGGTCGTCAACGTGTGGGGATGCAGTTATCCGAGGCTTTTTTGGTCTTTTCATTGGCAATATTTTTTACGTGGCGGGTCCCAAACCCAGCGCACAACCATTGCTGGGGTGGATGGTATTCAACCGGATACACATTTGTATAGCGGGCCGCTTGCTCCAAGACAGACGCCCGCTTGCAGCCGCACCTCCTGGTGAGCAGACGCTGCAGACTTCAGTGAGCCCTTAAACCGAATAAGTCGGAGTGGCCCCACCAAAGCTCCCTCTCTTTCTGCCGTGACCCAAGGCTCCACTCGGCTTGGTTACCGCATCTTGCGCATGGGTTGCTCACGTTGCCCAGAGTGCGCGAACGAGGACGCAAGAGTCGGGATTGAGTATAGCCGTGCGACTGTAACTGCATACCCAGCACAACGACTATACCCCCATTGCACTCCATAAACATTGATCAGTTTGAATAATTCGATACGTTGGTATAACTTAATAAGCATGGATAAATTTCGATATTTATAAACTTCGATGATTCGATAAATTTCAGTAACCTTATGGCTGATTTTATTTCGATTCCTATCGGAAAATTTCAACTCTGTTAACCTAATTCTTATGTATTTCTCATTGTCTCCATTTTCGCCTTTATCTCAATTTTCGTCTTTATCTTCACTTTTGCCTTTTTTTGTCTTCATCTTTATCACTTGTTTCTTAATCTTCATATTTATCTTTATCTCAAAGTTTAATTTCAAATACGAAGTAAAACAAAATGCGAAACAGCTTAAATTGAACAGGTTGCTAAGAAAACCATACACATTTATGGAAATTTTTAAACGACGATTTTCAACCAAT
>NW_023483481.1:0-1653 GCF_013731165.1 Rhagoletis pomonella | reverse complement strand
TTATACCCGAGCGCACTTGTGCACAAGGGTATTATAACTTTGTTCACATAACGGTTGTTTGTAACAGGCAAAACGAATCGAGATAGATATAGACAAATGTATACATAAATGATCAGAATGAAAAGAGAAATCGATTAAGCGGTGACTGTCTGTCCGTCCGTCCGTCCGTCCGTCCGTCCGTCCGTCCGTCCGTCTGTGCACACGATAACTCGAGTAAAAATTGAGATATCTTAACGAAACTTGGTACGTGAACTTCTTTTGGGCGTGGGACGGATGGTATTGAAAATGGGTGAAATCAGATAATAACCACGCCTACCTCCCATATAACGGTAATTTTAAGAAATACGAAAACTGCGATATTTTAGTAACTACTGAAGACAATTCACTCAAAATTGATACTTACAATGAGTTTCACACGGAAAACACGAATATTATAAATTTTTGGAAAATGGGCGTAGCCACGCCCACTTATGGTTACATGTGTATATCTTGGTAACCGCTGCACCAATTTCTTCCAAACTTGGCACAGTTGTTGGCCTTAGTACAGCATAGTAAATGGCTGAAAATTTTAAAAATCGGACAATAACCACGCCTACCTCCCATATAACGGTAATTTTCAGAACAACGAAAACTGCGATATTTTAGTAACTACTGAAGATAATTCACTCAAAATTGATATTTGCCATGAGTTTTAGACGAAAAATAAGAATATTACAAAATTTTGGGAAATGGGCGTACCCACGCCCACTTATGGTTACATGTGTATATCTTGGTAACCGGTACACCAATTTCTTCCAAACTTGGCACAGTTATTGATCCTGGCATACAGCATACCAACTGGCCGAAAATTTCTAAAATCGGACAATAACCACGCCCACATACCATATAACGGTAATTTCGAGAAATACAAAATCTTCGATAAATCAGTAAATATTGAAGCTAATTTATTCAAAATTTATGATTGCAACAATTCTTTACCAAGAAATACGTTTATGACAAAATTTTGGAAAATGGGCGTAGCACCGCCCACTTGTGATCACATATATGTATCTCGCTAACCGTTCTAGCAATTTGTACCAAGCTCGGTATGGTTATTGTGCTTGCCACATAAAAGCAAACCGTTGAAAATTGTTGAAATCGGACTAAAATTGAGGCCGCTTTTCATATAACGGTAAATTTGAGATATGCTTGAAATTTCAATATTTCGAAATTTAAGGACACTAATTTACTTAAAATGTATACACCCCGGCTTATCATGTAGCGGTTGCTTTCGGAAAGGTGGAAAACATATATTTAATACTTGCGCCGGGTATTTAATGTTCGGCTCCGCCCGAACTTAGACTTTCTTACTTGTTTTAATCTTATTCTTAACCTTAATCATAATGTTAATCTTAATGTCAATCTCAATCTGAATCTGAATCATATCCTACAACTTAATCTTTATCTAAATCTTCATCTAACCACAATCTTAAGCATAATATCCATATAGTCTTAAATATAAACTTTGGTCCTGTTGTTTAATGTCTGGTTATCACTATCTGCCAGTTAACAATCTGTATCGACGATTTCGATATAATGCATATAATATGTGATCGATAAAGCAGTGGTTCTATTTAACCGGAGCTTCTACCTCCGATTTGTGTTAACCAGACA
>NW_023483480.1:0-1654 GCF_013731165.1 Rhagoletis pomonella | reverse complement strand
TTTTAACTTTAAAATTTGTTGTGGAAAGAAAAAATTTGTAGCTCTCGATTTTTAAGAAAAAATGGTATGTAGTGCTAACTTGACACCATAAACCTAGTCGATAGAATTCAGATATTGAAAATGTTATAACGGCATTAATTGTAGCTTTTAGCTTTAAAATTTGTTGTGGAAAGAAAAAATTTGTAGCTTTCGTTTTTCTGGAAAAAATTGAGTTGACCCTTTTTCGAACAAAATCTAGTATGTAGTGCTAACTTGACACCATGTACCATTGTCGACAGAATTGACACATGACAACATGGTGTGATAGCTATTGACATTGCCGTGTAAAACTGGACAGTTGAAAGCATTGCTTGGGTATTGAGCTAGAACTGGTACTGTCGGCAAAAAGTCTAGTTCTAGGCTAGTCAGATTTGATTTTCTGCAGGGTATGTTTGAGCACTCCCTGATGAAAATCTGACTAGCTCAGAACTAGCGTAGAACTAGACCCTTAGCCGACATTACTAGTTCTAGCTCAATACCCAAGCAATGCTTTCAACTGTCCAGTTTTACACGGCGATGTCATTGGCGGTGGCAATTGTCGCCCAGTGCATTACTTTGCAACCAGTTTTTAACAGGTCCCGTTTTGGACAGTTTTTTCTTTTATAAGAAAACGTATTTGAGATTCGATTTTTGGATATTTTTTTTCGATTTTTCTTATCTTGTACAGATTCCATTTTTGTTACATATTGAACTCGCAACTAACGATAGTTGAGTCGGAGGTTCTCGCTGGGCTAATTTCGTATTGTACGAGTAGTGAGCATTTGCAAATTTATACTGCAAGTTTCAACTGTCCCGCTCTGCATTCCTTTTGAACAAGTTCAGAGATAGTTCTGAGATATGTAGTTCGGAACTAGCGCTTTGCCAGACTGTCTCTAAATTTTACTGCAGGGCTCTTATGCATTCATAAGGTATAGGCTTTCGATGCTTTCTCCTGGTACGAAAAAACGCATGCTTGTTTCGTTGGTGCGTGGTAAACATTGATCCCTTATGGATTGACAGGATTTATTATAATAAGTAATTAAAAATGTTTGCAAACCATCCAACGTGTGTCAAGTAATTGCTTTGGGCATTTGGACGATCAATAGCTATCACACCATGTTGTCATGTGTCAATTCTATCGACCAGGTGTATGGTGTCAAGTTAGCACTACATACCATTTTTTTCTTAAAAAACGAGAGCTACAAATTTTTTCTTTCCACAACAAATTTTAAAGCTAAAAGCTACAATTAATGCCGTTATAACATTTTCAATATCTGAATTCTATCGACTAGGTTTATGGTGTCAAGTTAGCACTACATACCATTTTTTCTTAAAAAACGAAAGCTACAAATTTTTTCTTTCCACAACAAATTTACAACAAAAAAGCTACAATTAATGCCGTTGTAACCTTTTCAATATCTCAATTCTGTCGTCAATGGGGCATGGTGTCAAGTTAGCACTACATACCAAATTTTGTTCGAAAAAGGTTCAACTCAATTTTTTCCAGAAAAACGAAAGCTACAATTTTTTTCTTTTCACAACAAATTTTAAAGTTAAAAGCTACAATTAATGGCATATTAACATATTGGATATCTCAATTCTATCGACTAGGTGTATGGTGTCAAGTTAGCACTAC
>NW_023483479.1:391-1654 GCF_013731165.1 Rhagoletis pomonella | reverse complement strand
ATATGGGAGGTAGGCGTGGTTATTGTCCGATTTCGCCCATTTTCAATACCATCCGTCCTACGCCCAAAAGAAGTTCACGTACCAAGTTTCGTTAAGATATCTTAATTTATACTCGAGTTATCGTGTGCACAGACGGACAGACGGACGGACGGACAGACAGTCACCGCTTAATCGATTTCTCTTTTCATTCTGATCATTTATGTATACATTTGTCTATATCTATCTCGATTCGTTTTGCCTGTTACAAACAACCGTTATGTGAACAAAGTTATAATACCCTTGTGCACAAGTGCGCTCGGGTATAAAAATATACATGAATACGTTTCTGCATTCACATGCAACCTAGCAACACATAGCCAGACACTTGCAACAAATATAACATTATCATAACAGAAATTTACCTTCTCTATCTATCTAATTTCTCTGACGAAGGGTCGCTAAAGAAAAGTGTAAATCGACATGCCCAAGTCTGTAACTACAAACAGACTTGGTGTTAGGTAGTCAACGCGGGCTTGGAAAATTAAAGCAAAAAACAAAAAAAAACATTTTACTGATGGACAATTTTTTCGTCCTGTACGGATATTTTCAAAGAAGTGAACTGTGTAAGAAATGCTGTGCGAAAAATGCGTTATAGAAGTTCTGTGGCTGAATATTACAGAGAATTAAAAGTAGCTGATTGGTGTACCTAACTGAATTCGAATGTTTGAAAACAATTTGCAATGCACAAAAGTGAAGTTAGACAAAAGAAGTGTTCTGGCATGAACAAGTAAAATTAATTACATTTGAAGTGCAAACCAGAGTTTGAAATTTTGCTTAAAATTATTGGCAACAGGAAAACAAATAAAATAATTACACACATTATTTGCTGCAGAGTACATTTATAGAAAGAAGCGTGGGAAATTTACTGAACGTTACTTTACGTATAAAATTATGAAATGTTTTAAAAATAAAAGTAAATATAAAATTCGTGTGTGAACTGTAGTGAAATCTAACATTTAAAGGTTGAAATTGGCAGACGGTGTAGGTATGAATACATACAAAAATGGAAACACAAAATAAAGATGTGAGTTTGTATAATCTAAAAAGCGTCTCTTTAAAACGAAACCAACAAAAAAACACTGTATGACGAAAACAAAATAAAAAAAAAAAAAAAAAAAAAAATTTTTTTAATTAAAAAAAAAAAATTTTTTTTATTAAAAAAAAAATTATTTCTAACTAGAAAAATATTTGGGAAATGTTTAGTTATTGGCCCATCGTTTTTGG
>NW_023483479.1:0-291 GCF_013731165.1 Rhagoletis pomonella | reverse complement strand
AGTTATTGGCCCATCGTTTTTGGGGTGGGGGGCGGAGGGGGAGGGGCTTGTCCCCCCAAACCCCCCTCATTCGAAAGGGGACAGTCGCCACTTTACGATAAGCCCCACCCCCCTCTTGGGGACCTCCCACAGACCCCTAGGGAACCGTTTGAAAATGGGGTAAAAACGGCATTTTCCGAGGCAAACTGAGCAGTTTGAAGTGGAATATAACCCAACTAACGAAAACCGTGGGATTTTTAAATAAAAGAAATTATCCCAAGTTGGTTATCAGGCGATTTGAAAAAAAATTAA
>NW_023483478.1:0-1654 GCF_013731165.1 Rhagoletis pomonella | reverse complement strand
AAATCTTAACTATTTTAACAAATTATCTGAAAAGTATTTTAAAGTTACGCTCAAACCCATCTATTTGCAAAATTAGTTGCGGTCCATACAAATTCAAATAATGACAGCAAAAGAGGCGGTACTGTTATATTGAGACAGGGTGAGAGCAGGCATAACCACCTACTTATTGACGAGTATACATATGCTGTATGTATGCTCGTATGCATGCATGTACATATGTATGTGTGTTTGCAGGCAAGCCTGTAACACCATAAAAGAGTTCAACTAAAACCCCAGTTGGCAATTGAGGACGAAAATAAATCAGTTATTTAGTTACATAGTTAGGTCGATACCAGAGAAGGTTACTCATCTGGAATATTAGGTTACATTAGGTTGAAGTAGCTGGGTAGTAAGTATATTTAGTAGCTAACCTACTAGGAGCTTATTTGCATTCTATCGCCATTTCTCACGAAGTTTTACAGCATTCCAGTGACCTTATAGCTGTAAAGCTAATGGAGTAGATGATTACTGAAAGCAGATTAGGCCAAAAGTCGATAAACCAAAGTGTAGCTTCTTTTATAGCCGCGGGCTCTGCTTGTAAGAGACTGCAGTTGTCTGGCAGCCTAATACAGAGATTCAATGATAAGTCCTTTGAATATATCCCCCTTCCTACTCGAAAATTTAATTTAGATCCATTCATCTAGACGGATCTGGAGTTATCTTTAATTAAGATTGAGTCGCCTCCCAAATTATTACTAGGGAAGGAAGGGATCTTTTCGATTTTCAAAAATGACCTGTCAAATTAAAGGGCTTGGACTGTAGATGTGCAGAAAGGTTTTACTTTTCAGAAAAGAGTTGCCACTTCTTCAACAATTAAACTCAAATTATTTAATAAATAATGCTATCAGAAGAAGTTAGGTGTGAAACTAAAGGGCCCCGACTGTAGATATCGTCACTAGACACGAATAAAGGCGCGCCATTGTTTTCAAGGCGAAAAAGGACGCATTGACGAAAAAAGACGCGTAAAAAAAAACTTGGGCGAAAAAAGACGTGTAAACCTACTGGGCGGCGAAGAAAGACGCGTTCATTTTCAGCACTTTTCTCCAAAAACTCTTTGCGGAATGTACGTACTATTAGACCCGCAAACATATTTCACCACGAAAAGAAGTTCTTTCGCATTTTTCTTCGTCGTCAAATAGGTTAACGCGTCTTTCGTCGCCGTCGACTAGGTTTAGGCGCCTTTCCTCGCTGAAGGTTTTATAGCGGTCAACTTTTGAGCCCGCGCCTTTATTCGTGTCTAGTAACGATATGCTATAAGGTTTTACTTTTTCGAAAAGAGTTGCCACCATTTAAAAAATTAAAGTTAAATTATTTAAAAAGTTAACCAATTTTTTTGACAAAATGGGTATCTATCGAAATGGTTTTAAAAAGCTTTGTTTCCTAACTTTATTGTAAGAGGAGTGCCACCTGTTTAAAAATTAAATTCAATTTGAATTAAGAGAATAAGGTAATAGAAATATGTATCATCATATGGGCGCAGATGAAAAAATATAAGAAGGTAATAGTTTGTAAATATATTGTCTAATGTTGCCACATGTTTGAAAAGTCGACTTCAGTTAACTTATACACAATGAAATATTGAAATATGCGAAGCAAAATGATAATGAGAAATCTT
>NW_023483477.1:0-1654 GCF_013731165.1 Rhagoletis pomonella | reverse complement strand
ACAAGAACCTCTCCTGCTTGTGGGATGCGCAAAGCTCGATACACAAGACGCGCCTCTGTCAAGGCAGTTGTATGACAGCCTTGTATCCTTCGGATGTAAGTGAAGATTCTGCCTATGAGCTAATACGCACCTGTCTAGATGATAAGGATGCAGACGAACGTTTGACGTGTGCCGGCGGTAGCGATGCACTTTGTAAGAGCTGTACGGGCAACAAATGTAACACCGACATAATACCAACGGATCGACGCAGCTGTTATCAATGTGAAGGTGATGATTGTGAAGAGCCACAAGTGCAAGTATGTCCATTGTACAAGAGTGACGACCAGTGCTTCATTTGGTATGACGAAACGAACAGCGTCAGTCAAATGGGTTGTCTCAGTTCATTCCGCAACCAAGAATTGGAAACCATTATCAGTACAAAGCGCATTTATTTGTGTGATGGAGAGGCGTGCAATTCGCTAGACGCAGCACCCACACCGCAGACGTGTGCTGTGTGCAACTCGACCGAGGACTTTACGTGCGCCACCAATCCGCAAGAGATTGGCACATTTAATACCTGCTCGCAGTATCCATACACCAGCTGCTATACGAAATTGGTCAGCACAGGTAAGTGAATGAACAGCGACAAAATGTTGAGAAAGTAATCTATGAAAGAAGTTTATGAAAAGCTGCCTTGAATCTCTAAAACATCTTGGCATTCTTAGGCGAATCACTATGCGCATTGGTAATTAAAAAAATAGTGCTGAGGTCATTCCACCTCGTCCCTTTCCAGGCAACTGCGACACACGAGATCAGGTAATATGTGAAGCCTTACTAGGTGTATACCGATTGGACAGTGAACCGCTAAACCAACAACAAGAGTGAGAGCTGTGACTTTGTATGTGTGAGGAGTTTCCCCGACTGCCCCTTGTTGACCTTCGGCCAGAAGAGCCTAGCTATGGCGCAAGACCCGGTTTTCGCCCAGCGCTCGCTGAGAAGACAATAGTGTACCAAAAGTGGTAAATAACACCTCTAGTCGCTGCTTATCCGGTTATAACATTTCAAGGGTACCTTTCCCAGCCAATTCGTCAGCATCAGTTCCCCGTTATGGCGCTATAGCCCGGAACCCTAATAAGCCTAATACAGAAGTACATATTCCGGCACAACTGAAAGAGACATTCCTCAACTAAATTGGCTTGGCTTTCAAATTAAATGCTCATCTACCCAAGTGTCATCGCATACTTGAGCATTGAATCCATTGCTTCCTTACACTACAGCAGCCTGAATTTAGTGTTTATGGTCAGCTCTCGACTGAAGACCCCTCTACCAACCCTGCTGTCCAGTCAGCGTCAGGGACTTTATACTTTCTACTGAATAGGGAATGACACAAAAATTTATCCGTCGAAGTTGTCACACGACATAGTCTGTAATCGAAGCTGCCTCCGCCTATCCAATAGATCTCTAATAATAAAGTTGTCCTTACAGCTTAAAATCGTTTAGGTTAAAAAAAGCTCGAACTATCCTCTCTACCTCTAAATTTACCATTCATGTTTTGACTAAGCCGCAAGATTAATAAAATGTACTTTCATATTCCTACAGATGGTTCCACTACACGCGGCTGTTTATCGGACCTAGATACCACAGACTTTGTCGGCTGTGTGCTGGGTACTGATAC
>NW_023483476.1:0-1654 GCF_013731165.1 Rhagoletis pomonella | reverse complement strand
GTATGCTCCTCATTCTGAAACCGGTACAATCAATGTTTCCTATAACAATGTTTCCTTAAAGGATTGAAGCTCTCAGAAGATGAAGTCTTAGATGGCCTTTTAGCCTTGCCAAACGACCCTATTCCTGGTGAAGATGGCTTTTCCTCTTCCTTGTTAACGAACTGTGCCCCAGCGTTAGCAATACCATTATCTATAATATTTAACAAATCCCTAAATGTAGGTGAATTCTTACCGATTTAGAAAAGATCCCTCATCACACCTATACATAAGTCTGGGAGCAAGTCCAACATCAAAAATTATCGCCCAATCAGTAAAATTCCAAGCATACCTAAACTCTTCGAGAAGCTAGTTCATGATAAGATTATTTTCCAAATTTCTGAGCTAATATCGCCTTATCAGCAAAAGGTAGATCAACTTCTACAAACTTAGCGTTATTTTAAAATTTTGTTCTAAAACAATTTGAAAACGGTCATCAATGCGATGCCATATTCACTGACTTCTCGAAATCCTTCGGTAAGGTTAGTCATAAATTACTACTTAAAAAGCTGGAATCAATCGGAGTGCACGCAAATATGCTTAAGAGGTTTGCATCGTATCTTGTTGATAGGACCCAATTCGTCTGAATTAATAATACTAAATCCGATGTAATTAAAGTCACCTCGGCGGTCCCACAAGGCAGCCATCTGGGTCCGTTACTTTTCCTGGTTTTTGTTAATGATATTCTGGACGTTTTCCTAACATCGCATTGTTTAATGTATGCTGATGATCTAAAGTTACACAGCCGCATAGAAAGCGTGTCCGACTGCATTAGTCTTCAATAAGACTTACAAAGACTGAACTCATGGTGTGACACTAACTCGTTGCCTCTTAACGTTGGTAAATGTCAATTTATGTCCTTCGTAGACGCAAAGCAACAGTTGACTACCACTATAGGTTAAACACTGCATCACTTCAAATAATGTATGAAAATAAAATTCTGGGAGTCGTGTTTACATCGAAAATGTCCTTTTCTAAACATATCGATTTTATGATCACCAAGGCGAGGTCGATAATTGGCTTTGTAATAAGGAATTCAAATGAATTTCAAGACCTCTTCACACTTAAGAGCTTATATTTCTCATTTGTAAGATCGTATCTTGAGTATTGTAGCATCATTTGGGATCCCTTCTATTCGGATTCATCTTTAAGGGTAGAGAAGGTCCAAAAACGCTTTACCAGATAAGCGAATTCACTTCCTCCGATGGAATTGCAGCATTCCCGATTTTAATAGTAGGTGCTTTTTATTGGCATTACCTACATTAGAAATGCGTAGAAAAATGTCCTCAATCATGTTTATTAGATACATAGTCACCAGGCATGTCAAGTGCCACTTCTTGCTTGAACTAATTCTTTTCAATTGTCCTGCTCGGGATCTCAGATTCAGTGACATGTTCCGTTTACCAATTCACAAGACCAACTTTATGTCTAATGAGCCACTCACGCGTTGTCTGAGGCAGACTAACCAAATTTGTAAAAATTCACATGCACATTCGCATATTGTATTGTGTACATGTACCTTATTACTCATTACAGTGAAACCCGCTTAAGTACCTCCCCGCTTAAGTAGTTACCTAACCCGCTTAAGTAAGGAACATTTTTTGGCACCGTGAATTTT
>NW_023483475.1:0-1654 GCF_013731165.1 Rhagoletis pomonella | reverse complement strand
CATTGCTTAATTTTCGACAATACTACAAAGCGAGTCATAAAAATGGTAAACAAATCGATTTTGAACCCTTTAGAATCCCAGTTTCATTAAATTGTGTTCTTTTATTTTCAGTTAAACTATATGCACTCATGCTTTCCACGTCCACTTGAATGAATGGTTGCGAAAGCTCGACACACGTACCTTCCTGTGTTTGCAAAATCTTCGGCGCGCAAAATACTCTTGGTTAGTGTCGTCGCTGGTATTAATGGGAAATCGGAAAATAAAAAATAATAATTTTAAAACTAGTTTCCTTTCTCTGTGTTCCTATCATCAGCAGTTCCACATCCTCCGTTGTACATATGTACTTAAATTGTCGTTGTATAAGGTGCTTGTGTGCTCGGTTTTTCTATTCAAGAGAAAAGTTTGATAACAGTGATACAAATTAAATATCTATTGCCTTATCCATAAAAAATAATGTAGCTTTAAAAATGGTTAATGCATTGAAAAATGTATGAAAATGTTATTTTATGAAGCTCTCTAAACGTATTTTATTTTTGATTAATAGGGCCATTAATGTGCAAACGTTTTTTAATAAGTGTACAAAGGCTTTTTAAGTAGCAACTTGAATTAATACACCGTGCGACAGTCAATTTTACACACGAAAAAATCAATATATTCACAAAACTGGGGGCCAAGTATAGTAAAACTGCGTTTTTAGTTTTTCTCTCTGACAGATTTTTTTTAAAAGGACTTTAAAATTTGTATAATAAGATTGAATAAAAAAATTGTCAAAAGATTCGGTACATTGTAGAATAATAATATTGGTATCAATTAAAAGTAAAACTTCTGTAGAATAGAAAAAAATTTAATTTGTGGGTGCACCAGGACGAATAAGTATTGAAAATGTCCTTTTAAAACTTTATTCTTGAACATCCTTGGAAATTTCCAATATTTATTTTTGAAAAAAATATATGTCAAGGACTAATATGTTAACTACCACATCCTCGAATTTCGTCTTCTTCTTCTAACTTTATTAGTTTTAGATACAAAAATTTTACACTTCTCTTAATAAGATGTTGATAGTTACAATATACATAAATAAAGATATTGGAATCATTACTATGGAACCATATATGCGCTCAAAAAGAACAAACTGACCGTATGATATACCTAGGGTTTAAATACTTTAATCGTTTTGTATACAAGGGCGTAGCCAGCCTTTCATCTAGATAGCAAGAGTTTATATAGAGGGAAAAAATGTTTTTAATTATATTTTTTTGTGTATATAAAACGAAATTTTTGGGTTTAAGAAAGTAGAATTTTGGTGGCCTTTACAAGGATAACAATTTTTTAAAATCGGTTAGTAATTTTTTTGTTTAAAATATTTATCTTTATAAAAAAAGGTATTTTTTGCTTTCAAGTGTTTTTTCTTAAATTTTTATACCCGAAGTATACAAATATGCACACCAGAAGAAAGGGGGTTCAATCGCTTTACAACGATACCAAATTCTTAAAAATCGGTTAGTAATTTCTTTGTTAATTTTTTTTTTTTTTTATAAAAAAATGTATTTTTTCCTTTAAAGTGTTTTTTCTAAAATCTTTATATACGAAATATACAAATGCGCATATCGGAAGAAAGAAGATTTGATTGCGTTAACAACACGATACATTTTTT
>NW_023483474.1:0-1654 GCF_013731165.1 Rhagoletis pomonella | reverse complement strand
AGACCACTCTTGCGAATGTATTGAGCAGGTTAAACTTAAACACGGGATTGATTTCAACCTCCTCTGTGAGCATGTGCAGAGCCTCTTTATGAACGACGCAAAAGATTGGTATTGGCGATACCGCCGCTCGGTAGAACGGGTCACGTGGCCTTCACTGTGCCAAGCCCTAAGAACAAATTTTCAGCTACATAAAAGTGACTTCGAACTTAAAGAGCAAATCAGAAGTCGGAAGCAGGGAACAAGTGATAGTTTTGACTAATTTCGTAATGCTGTTTTAAAGCTTGCAGAGCCCTTGCAGACGCCTTTGACTGAGACAGAGTTAGTAGAAATTCTGCAGCATAATTTGGGCTCTCGCGTTCGACAGCAATTACTGTATGTGCCCATTAATCAGTGTTGCCATTTGAGCCGTTTTCCGGCTAGATTTAGCCAGTTGCGATAGCAAACAGCCGGAGAAATTTCGATTTAGCCGGCAGCCGATTTGTTAGCCGTTTTGCAGAAAAAAATTTGCCGTTTTTAGCCGATTTTGCTATTTGCCTTGTTTTCTTAAATTTCAAATATGTATATATGTTTCCATTTTTGACTAAGCAACCCAAAATCTGTTAGAAATGGCACTATGTACAATATATATTTTTTAACAAACTTTTTTGCTGAGAACTTATTTAAATTCCAAAAACTGAATGCAAACTTGAATTAAAGGAACCAACACTGAAGTGAGTCAAAATGAAAATAAAAGAGCACAAATTTCTATGTAAAGCAAAACTCTCTGGGAATCCTACGAGACATCAGCCGGTCATATTTTTTGTGTAACCGTGATTTTGCATCCCTTGTCAACATATGGCCTCGGTCGTTGTTTTACTGCCTTAAAATTGAAGGGACACTTTTACAGCGTTTTTTATGTGTATTGGTTTCTATTTGAGTGTATTGAGAATCGGTCAGTCTGAAAAGGCCTTGTAGGGAAGACAATAGGTTTGTTCGTCGAAAATGCAGCGAGAATTATCAATCAAAATATCAGATAGTAAGAACAAATGCTCCCAAATTTACTCTCATGTAGAGAAACTTGCAATTTTCTGTACGGACGCAAATTTGCAAGTTTTTCTGACAGCTAGTGTCCACGGTTGCATTTCAAACAAAAGAAATTTGTATACAATTTTTAAAATTCTTTCAGTCCGACTTTCTTCAACATACCTTTCAATTTCTTTGTCAGGTTTACTATATCGACTCTGGTTGAGATTGCATTTAGATTAAGAATGCAGTTTTTTTTTTGCCGAGTACCTTTCAAATCAATGGAATTAACTAAATTAATTAAGTAAGCAAGTATTAACTTACATTTTTCATTTTAAAATCGCTCCAGTTTGCAAATTTTTAAATTTAACGAACTTGTTTATTCAAATTATCGTCGACAAAAAATCCAACCATGTGCCACAATCATATGTTTTTCCTAACTGCAAATTCTTCCTGTCGAAATTTTTTCCGGCTCGAATTTGTAACTTCTCTCTTCTTTTTACTCGTGATTTATTTAAATAAAACATGTGAAATTAAGTTTTAACATTTTAGCCGCTTTTATTTGTCAATTTAGCCGGTTCGTCCAAAAAGTTCTGGCAACACTGCCATTAACTCGCTCGCAGAATTGCGTAGACTCTGCTTGAAAGGTGAA
>NW_023483473.1:0-1654 GCF_013731165.1 Rhagoletis pomonella | reverse complement strand
AAAAAGAAAGAGAGGTAAATATGTTAAAAACAAGAATAAAACAACACCTCAACACACGTGACTGCAATGCATTCTTCCAAAGTGAGGATCTGCTGACGAACACATTGAAAGAAAGTATCAAAACTACCCAACTTGCTAAGACGAAAACTTAAGACATAACCAACAACTACTTTTAAACATTAGGGTGATACCAGAATGGATCCGTAACACGACTAGCATACAAATTCCAACCGATATTCAGTGGCTTCTTTCTCTCGGTCCTAAATATGCCTTACCCATAGACAACAAACTATTTCCACTATTTAAAGTCATCGCAGACGGGGAGAACTATATACAAACAATTAAAGACAAAGAGAAACAAGAGATGGAAAGAAACAACTTGACGACACTGCTACGTGACCACCTCAACAAGACGACAACTTCAGTTAGAGATAAATTTATAAGTGATACCCTACGTTCCGCAAAAATGTTCTTAAAAAATCATAAAGAGCTTTTGATCCTTAATGCCGGCAAGGGCAATGTAACTGTGTTGATGGATAAATCAGAATATGACATAAAAATGCAGACTATAGTCAACGATATTTCCACATACAAAGTTTTAAAACGTGATCCTACTAATAGACTACAGGACAAGAACAACGAACTAGTTGAGAAAATGTTCAGTAATAAAATTATTAATGTAAAAGAAAAGAATGAGCTTTTGTGTAAAACAGCCAATCCACCACGAATCTACGGCTTACCAAAGATTTACAAAGAAGGAAATCCACTCAGACCTATGTGTTCGTCCGTCAATTCACCGTCTTACAATTTATGTAAATATGTCGTCAAAATCCTGAAAAATGTAACCATGTCCTCCGTATATAATGTCAAAGACGCGATCGAATTCAAGAACAAGATCAAGGATACATATGTTTATGATGATGAGAGTCTAGTGTCGTTCGATGTTGTGTCATTGTTTCCGAGTATTCCAGTGAATTTGGCCCTTGAAATCATAGCTTCAAATTGGGAAGATATAAAAGAGTACACATATATGTCTAAAGAACTTTTTTTGACTGTGGTAAAATTCTGCATAAAAGAAAACCGCTATTTTAAATATAATAATAAAATATATGAGCAGCGTTCAGGTATGCCCATGGGATCTCCATCATCACCAGTTATAGCGGACATCATTATGGAAGAGTTACTCAAAAAATTCGAGCAGGGGTCGGTCAATAAGCCACGACTTCTTACTAAGTACGTTGACGATTTATTCGCTATAGTTAAAACCGAGGACACAAACGACATGCTTACAATATTAAACGGTCTCAGCAAATCAATAAAATTCACAATAGAAGTAGAAAAAGAAGGAAAACTACCTTTTCTGAACACCCTAGTGATAAGGAGAAACAACGAAATTACTATAGACTGGTACAAAAAACCGACGGCTTCGGGCAGACTTGTAAATTTCAATTCTAAGCAGGAAAGAAGAATAATTGTAAACACTGCCAACAATTTCGTGAGACGAGTTCTCTCTATCAGCGACAGAATATATCACAACAAAAATATTTGCATTATTAAAAAAAACTCTGGAGGACAATGATTTTCCGGGGAAATTAATTAAAAAGCTAATTCACAACTACTATGTTCGTCCGAACGAAGAAAAGAAAAATGATGA
>NW_023483472.1:0-1654 GCF_013731165.1 Rhagoletis pomonella | reverse complement strand
TTAATATAAATAACAGTGTTGCCACTCTATTAAAAATAAAATGGAACTAAATTGCTGCTGCCACTGTATTAAAATAGTTTTTGCCCGTCCAACTCCTTTTTGCGTAGGCGGCCTTCGGCCGCGCTTAGGGATTATAACCCTCACAACGTAGAATTCTCCTTTCTGTGTTGCCAAAGAAAAGGGGCAGAACACCTTTTGCAGAGAACACCTTTCTGCGTAGGCGGCCTTCGGCCGCGCTTAGGGATTATAACTCTCACAACATAGAATTCTCCTTTCTGCGTGTGAACAAAAGGAACAGAAATCCCCTTTTCACAAAAGTATATTTCTTGTGCATTATTTGGGTGTTTTTAAAGTTGAAATACAAATTGTATTAATAGACTGGCAGCACTAGTTTTCCTCCATATTATTTATATTCAAGAATGATAGAATACAAGATTGCGCCGATTGCAGCAGAATTCGAGAGAGATTTTAGCGTGACGTCATCGTAGAGTTGACAACTGAGAGCGGCGAGAATGAGGGCGACTAGTGTTGTGCTGAATTGTCCCCAATACTCGGTCCCCAATACTTAAAAAAGATTTCGGTACCCTATACTTCCTTTTCGGTATCCGATACCGATTATTTACATTAAACCCTCGCCATTATATGCATTTCAGGTTTAGAAAAAACTTTCATTACTAATTTATATGATATCGGCTAAAACACTTGAACTTATCACCACAGAAAAATATTATTTTATCAGTTTTAAACTTAGTCGATCCAAGGTTCAAGAAAAATGTTTTGACGGATGAAGAAGGTTTTCAGGGGGGGAGTTCTAACCAGTTAGCGACAAGTTTCGGATCGATATCGTACTTGTTGGTGTAACAATATTTCATATCATACGTCAACAAACCCGATACCGATTCGAAAATTGTCGCTAACTGGTTATAGAATCTGCCCCTACGCCTCCAAAAATGATATCGTCCGATTCAGCTGGAACAAAAATGCTTCAAACAAGTGAGAGTTTCTCTGCGTTATGGCCTGGAATATACATCTTTCATTTGAATCAGTACTAAAAGCTCTATTGGCTCTATTGGCGAGTCTCCAAATCTTTGGCCTGTGTGCGCTATTATTTGAAATCAAAATGTTTTGGTACCGAGTATCGAGAGTATTGGATACATTTTAAATCGTTACCGAATATCGATCAATACTTGAAAGTATTGGCTGAGCACATCACTACTGCTGTATCCTCTACTATGACGTCACCAAAACAGCAGATTCTGTCAAAATCACTGAGAGCCGTGTAGCGGTATCGTCATCGGCGCCACCTCTGTATTCTCTCCACCGTGATTTATATTGGCTGCGTTTCTTTATACATTCCGGATAATCCAATTTCACAGCCGGAATAAACAGAATACGTTTGAAATATACGTTAACATATCATCAGGAACGTTCTAAAGAATAAGTTAACAAAAAAGTTTATTCCAAACGTTCAGAATGAATAAAGAAATTCAGCCATTAACTACACAAGATTAATATGCGGATTTTCACCATCGGATTATTGCTATTAAATACAGAATTTCGCGAAAGTGTACACTTAAAACATCACAAATGTATAAAAACTAATAAATACGTGTTAAATTAAGTTCATTTATTCCATTCATTTGCGTGAAATTCA
>NW_023483471.1:0-1654 GCF_013731165.1 Rhagoletis pomonella | reverse complement strand
AAAGCTGTTAAACATGTCAGACGTAAACTGTTTTCCGTTGTCCGAATGGACAAATTCAGGAACGCCGAATATGTGGAAAACATCTTTCTCTAAATACTTTACGACTTCAGCTAAAGTTGCCTTGCGCATCGGTTTTAAAAACACGAATTTTGATGATCAAGACACACAAAGTCATACACATTACCATCACACTTACGAGGATACGGACCCATAAAATCTATATACAAACGCTGAAAAGGCCGCTCTGTCACGTGCTGTTTTCCCATCAGTGGTTTGTGAAAGGCATTTTGAGTTTTATTACCCTTGCAAATATCACAGTTGTTCACATACTTTTGAACGTCAGACACCATACCTGGCCAATAATATTTTTCCCTAATTCTTGCTAACGTTTTATGTATTCCGCCATGTCCTGCGGAAGGCGAGTCGTGTGAGGACTCAACTAGACCCTGTCGCAGCTCAGTTGGCACCCAGAGTTTCCAGGCATGGTCCTCTTGAAGCCTGTCCCCCCTATTAAACTGTGTCCTTTTATAAACGTATCCGTCCGATGTACATAGTTCAGGCAATTTGTCTTGGTTATTAGCGACTGTCTTCTTCAGCTCTTCATATTCTTCTGTCCTAAAAAAACGGTGAGTTTAAACATACGTCTAGTATTCGGTCAGTTATTTTAATTTCGTCCATGTCCACTCGAGAAAGCGCATCCGGTACTATATTTTGTGTTCCCTTGCGATGCTGAATGTCAAAATCATAGCCCTGAAGCTTCAGGCTCCACCTTGCAAGTCGGCCTGAGAGGTCCTTTTGGCTCATTAACCATTTTAAGCTCGCGTGGTCTGTAATTACAGTGAAAGGTAACCCCTCTACGTAAGGCCTAAATCTTTTAATACTGATAACCGCTGCGTAGCATTCCAACTCGGTTATGCTATAATTCCGTTGAGCTTTATTTAGTTTTGCTGATATATATGCGATTGGTATTTCATTACCGTCCTCGTCTAGTTGGAAAAGAACTCCCCCCACTCCGTCAGTCGATGCGTCACACTGTATATAAAAACGTTTGTTAAAGTCCGGGTGGGTCAACACTGGGGCGGATATGAGGCTTTGCTTCAAGCGCTCAAAAGCTGTCTTCGCGTCATCTGTCATAGTGAACTTTTTAATCTTTTCCTTTGTGAGGGTGTCGTGCAGCGGTGCTGCAATGGTCGCGTAGTCCCGTATGAACCTGCGGTACCAACCGGACATCCCCAAGAACCTCCTGAGCTGCTTAGGGGTCCTTGGTTCTGGGAAATCCCTCACAGCGGCGATTTTGCTAGCATCTGTACGGATGCATCCGTTGCCCACAACGTAGCCCAAATACCTGACTTCTTTGAAACAAAATTTACTTTTTCCGACATTTATAGTCAACTTCGCCTCACGCAGACATCTAGCGACCTTTTCTAACAAACACAAATGAGACGAAAAATCAACTGAACAAACAAGTAAGTCGTCTAAATACACAAACACAGATTCACGAAGGGAAGCGGGGATGAGCTTGTCCATGAGCCTGCACATTCGCTGTGCCGCGTTGCACAAGCCGAATGGCATTACTGTAAAGTGATACAAAGGCCTACCGGGCACAATGAATGCAGTCTTTTCTCTGGACTTTCTCTCAAGGGGAATTTGCCAG
>NW_023483470.1:0-1655 GCF_013731165.1 Rhagoletis pomonella | reverse complement strand
TTGAAAGCAGGATTCGACGTGAGAGATAGCTTTTATTGGCGAGGGGGTAAATGCACGGATGCTTTTTCTCCTCTGCTACATAGTAAGGTGTTTCTAGCAATTTAAGATGTTTTTTTGCGCAGTGTCCATAAATTACGAGCCCAAAGTCAACTTTTACATAATGACAGTTCTGCTTAAAAGTAGGTTTATTGTAAAAAATCATTTTAAATATTTTCAATGTATCAGTATAGGGGAGGGGTGTTAGACAAGGAGAGGGTTGGATGTATGTATTTATTTGTATTTTCTGCATATGTGAAAAAATTACTTTTTCAGCTTAAATCTGAGCTCCTGAAGATTTGGACCAATTGATTAGATCGTTTAGTATGTTAGAAAAAATAATTTTTACTTGCGTCAAGTCCTTAGTCTTAGAAAAAATTAAAATATCATTAGCGTATTTAGTTTGGCAATAGGAATAATAATAGCAGTTTCCCACTCTTGATGATATAACCCTTGAAATAAAATGTAGTTATGGAGTTTAATGACTCTATGTTTGATGGGATACGGATGATTTTTTAGAACGGGGTACGGGATTTTGTCTGCACCAGGGCTTTTGCCTGTCATCGAAGAGATGGTTGGTCAAACTCTTAAATAGATATGAGTAAGAGAAAATTGTGAGAATCTTCGGACCAAGTGGAGGCAAATAAACATATACACATCGCTCATTTCCTTTAGTAGTGTCATAATCCAAAAAATACAAATTTTGAGTTGAGTATGCAGAAATTATCGCTACGTCTTCTTCTATTTCGTGTGAAAATATCAAAGCTGTATTGATTAAGCCCTGTATGCAGCTCTCAAGAAAACAGTCAAGAAAAAATTGCCATTATTTCGCGTGTGTGTCCAAGGAATTTTGACATTTTTTGATACTTCACAGCCTGTTGCCTCACTCTTTCCTCAAGAAATAATGGAGCGGGCATATATTTCTGTTGCAAAACTGGGTTGCCTTATGCTCTTTCTTCACAAAAAACTTTAGAAAACCGTAGTAGAAAGCGTAGTAAATTTCTTAAGAACTGCGTACTGCCTTAAGGAAATTTGACTCAAGAAAATTTCTTAGCCATTTCTTGTACGCCATTTTATATGGAGTTTTTGCTTTTCTTGAGAGCTGCATACAGGCCTTTACCAGAATCTATGAAATATGTATTCATTTTTAGTATCGGCGTATATGTAAATTCAAAACTTTAAAACCGTCTTTCTCGAGTTTTGATTTTTTGATTTATGAAATTATTGTAGTAAATGAGCGGACATGTATATACCTGTAAGCTACCGGCCAAACCCGATCTTAGAATAAACTATTTTTGTAACTCTCCTCATCAGTCCAACTGAAGCTACGCAGTCCACAAGATTTGGTTTCGGTTGGACATCGCATTAGGTGGAACAAGTTTAGCCTGGGCAAAACTAGTTTGACTTAAGATCGGATTTTACCGGAACATTTACATACATGCATCGGCACATGTAACTAACCCAGTCTTTATTTGACCTGCCACAAAAAATGGTAATGAAAACGATTTTCCAGCAAAATTGTGTAGATAGAGGACTTTGCTTTTGTAACAAAATGTTATTGCAGATAGTGGATTTTTCAAAATGAGAATATAATACCATAAAAGCAAAATTTTAAGTTT
>NW_023483469.1:1167-1655 GCF_013731165.1 Rhagoletis pomonella | reverse complement strand
TTGTGCATATGGAAACTGTGCATACGAAATAATGCATATGAAAAAAAACCGAAATAATGCATACGAAAAAAACCGAAATAATGCATATATGCACAGTTTCGGTTGAAAACCGAAATAATGCATATGAAAAAAACCGAAATAATGCATATATGCACAGTTTCGGTTGAAAACCGCAATAATGCATATTAGAAAAACCGAAATTATGCATATGCACTCTTTCGTTTGAAAACCGAAATAATGCATATGAAAAAAAACCGAAATAATGCATATATGCACAGTTTCGGTTGAAAACCGAAATAATGCATATGAAAAACCCGAAATAATGTATACATGCACACTTTCGTTTGAAAACCGAAATAACGCATATGAGAAAAACGAAGTAATGCATACATGCACAGTTTCGGTTCAAAACCGAAATAATGCATATGACAAAAACCGAAGTAATGCATACATGCACAGTTTCGACTCAAAACCGAAGTAATGCATAT
>NW_023483469.1:0-1067 GCF_013731165.1 Rhagoletis pomonella | reverse complement strand
TCTGTGTTGCCGGAAAAGGGGCCGGAAGTATTTTTGCGCAGACCTTCTCTCTGCGTAGGCGGCCTTCGGCCGCGCTTAGGGATTATAACCCTTACTAAGTAGAATTCTCCTTTCTGTGTTGCCGGAAAAGGGGGCCGGAAGTACTTTTGCGCAGAACTTCTTTCTGCGTAGGCGGCCTTCGGCCGCGCTTAGGGATTATAACCCTTACTAAGTAGAATTCTCCTTTCTGTATTGCCGGAAAAGAAGGGCGGACGTATTTTTGCGGAGAACTTTTCTCTGCGTAGGCGGCTTTCAGCCGCGCTTAGGGATTAAAACCCTTACTAAGTAGAAGTAAATAATTCATATTAGAAAAAACGAAATTATCCATATGCACACTTTCGCTAGAAAACCGAAATAACGCATATAACAAAAACCGAAATAATGCATACATGCACAATTTCAGTTCAAAACCGAAATAATGCATATGGCAAAAACCGAAATAAAGCATACATGCACAGTTTCGGATGAAAACCGAAATAATGCATATGTGAAAGACGAAGGTATGCATACATGCACAGTTTCGGTTGAAAACCGAAATAATGCATATAACAAAAACCGAAATAATGCATGCATGCACAGTTTCGATTGAAAACCGAAATAATGCATATGAAAAACCCGAAGTAATGCATACATGCACAGTTTCGGTTGAAAACCGAAATAATGCATATGAGAAAATACCGAAATTATGCATATGCATACTTTCGTTTTAAAAGCGAAATAATGCATATGAAAAAAAACGAAGTAATGCATACATGCACAGTTTCGGTTTAAAACCGAAATAATGCATATGGTAAAAACCGAAATAAAGCATACATGCACAGTTTCGGTTGAAACCGAAATAATGTCTAAATGCACAGTTTCCATATGCGCAATTTCGGTGCCCCTATTTATTCTCCTTTATTGTCATTGTAACTGCCTAAGATATACTATTTAGAGTCAATTAAAAAAACTAAGAGCAAAAAAAACAATTAGTTTTGGAAAATATAGCATTTTCAGTTTAAATGAAACCATTTTCAAATTACGTGAAA
>NW_023483468.1:0-1655 GCF_013731165.1 Rhagoletis pomonella | reverse complement strand
TTTTATTTTTTGCTCGGAAAATAATCGTTGTTTCTGGAGTTTTATTTTTTGCTCAGAAAATAAAACTTAATTTTGCGTATGCGTATGTAGGGACACGATATCGAACCGAAAGTATCGATATGGTACTCATTTAAAGTATCGCTTTAAAAATATCGGGTACCCATTAATATCGGAATAAAAAGGCTCGATATTCCCAATATCGATACCAAAAACCAAAAAATTTATCTGAATATAGATCTCGCATATAGGACGCTGGGGTTAAGTGGTTAGAAGTGCGCAAACCTTGAAAATGAAAAACAGCTTCCCACAAAATACAATCGCCGTTCAGAGTCGACATGAAACTGTAGGCACCCCCTTTGTGCCACAACATTAAGGCCAACGCGACAAATCGGAGTAGAAGTTCGGCCAAACACTAACATATTTTGTAAGCCCCGGACTTTATTATTATTACAACATTTTGTCAGCAAACTTCTGTAAATTTGACAGAAATACAACTCTGAGAAATCACGCACGCAAATTGATTTGGGTTTATCAAATGAGAAAAACTTGCGTGCGTGCGTAGAAAAACTCTCGCCGGTAATATTAGATTGTGCTGTTAATAACATTATCCTTCTCTATAAAATAAAATTTTTTTATTACCGTTTGGAAATGTGCGTATTTAAATGAAATGGATTTTTCCATTATACATACACTACGTACATATAATGGAAATATTCAATTCAAATACTCCCGTATTAAAATGAAGCATTTTTCACTACACGGATGGCGTTTTGCACGTCTCGAATGCTTTTTCATATGTAATTAAGAAAGTATATGTATACATAGCACCCTGAAGGAAAGATTGGTCCAATCGCCCGGAAAATATAGTTGTAGGTATAGTAGCTTTGCATCTAGACCAGAGATAGTCCAAAAATATAAAGCTATGTAATGTAAAACAGGTGAATTGTACTAAAAGTGCTCCGAATGTAATGCATAAGATATGAGTTTTGATCTAAAACTGCCCTGAAGGAAAGATTGGTCCAATCGCCCGAAAAATATAGTTATGGGTATAGTAGCTTTGCATCTAGACCAAATATATTCCAAAAATATAAAGCAATGTAATGTAAAACAGGTGGATTGTACTAAAAGTGGTCCGAATGTAATGCATAAGGTATGAGTTTTGATCTAAAACTGGATACAATGTCATGCAATAGCGGACAACGGGTACAATTAACGACTTGCTGATATGTAGGCACTTAGTCAACAAATTTTCATGTGTGACCCCAGCAAGAACAGTGACGGTTACTTTCCTAGTGACGTTACTGTCACGCGTGCCCGCTAAGTTTGGCACGTTTTGCTTTCACATTCTTAATAGTGAATCAAAAATGCTCCCAGAAGTTTTGTGTACGTGTGATTTTTCAAACCAAATAGTTTGCCTGCTTGCTCATATGTGAAAAGATTAGCTTGACTACTTACTGATATGCGAAAGATAGCTCGGACGAAAAAACAATAGATGGCACTCCAATCAAAAATTATTACAGGTGTGATAGTAACACAATAAAGTTTGCGTTTGTGTTGGAGTTTCGGTCACGCTGGTTTTGCTGGGACGTTGGCATGCGGAGAGAGTATCCGCTTAGAAAATCTGAGAACCCCGGTTCGAATCGCAGCTGGCGCAA
>NW_023483467.1:0-1655 GCF_013731165.1 Rhagoletis pomonella | reverse complement strand
CTGTAACGTAGCTCCCCTACGCTACACTGACAGACATACGTACATGCATACATAAAACCCACAAGTAGAAACATACGTACATACATATCCACATCCAGCCATACATACGCTACATATTTATATACCTACATACAGATCTACATGCATACATACAACCATACATACATACACCCATACGTATGAACAACCAAAGGGAAGCACGCAAAAGTGCAAAGCATTCATACACACCAATACTCAGCGAGAATTCGTTGCTCAAACATGCCAAAAATCACGATCTTCATTCGCTTCTCAACCTGCTTATCCAACAACCGACTTAAGTTGATTAACGCCAACTCAGCCAGCACCAGCTTCCGTAGGTAAGCACGGAGCGCATCGGGACGGCTTAGGCCGTGTAACCTCGAGCGCCCTGGCTTGTCCTGCGGGCAAGGCCGAGAGGTTGAGGGGGGCCTGTGAAAGGGGGAATACCCCTCGCACAGACCCCCAAACCCATTATTTTAAAAACGGTCTCAGTGGACAGGAGACGAACTCTCCTGCCCACTTAGATACCGCGTGGCGAGCGGGCATTGTGCGGCGGATAAAACCGCCCCACAATGTCAAGCCACCACGATCGAATACGTACCGTCTCACCCCAATGGGTAAGCACGGGGCGCATCGGGACGGCTTAGGCCGTGTAACCTCGAGCGCCCCTGGCTCTGCACATGGGGAATACAGACTGGCCAAGCTGCCGTAGGTAGGCACGGAGCGCATCGGGACGGATTAGGCCGTGTAACCTCGAGCGCCCCTGGCTCTGCCTACGGGACAGGTTGGTGGTTTGTGAGAACATATTGACGACCAGCTTCCGTAGCTTCCGTAGGTGACCTCCGTGACCATTTCGGACCGCCAATATTAAGTGCCGCCCTGGGCCAAGAATACAGCAAGGAACCACCACCGACTATCATTAACGAGGGCCGCTAGCAACATCATCGCCATCCAGGGCCGTTGTCACCGTCGTGCATCATTAGGGCCGGACTGCCGCCTTCCTCACCATTGGGCCGCCAATATCATTGCCGCCCCTAGGCCAAACCGCTACCGAGGACCGCTACTTGCTGTCTGCCGCTAACATCATCGCCATCCAGGGCCGCTGTCACCGCCGTTACTCATCAGAGGCCCGTTGTTATAACTAGGGCCGCCAATACTGCTCTCACTACGGGAGGTCGCTACCGCCCTCACCACTATTTGGGCCACCGTCAACATCACCGCAGGGCCGTCACTACTAAAGGGACTGCTACTGCCATCACGATCAGCATCGTCGCTCTCATTGGCTGCAGTACCCGTGCTGTGGGCATTTACCATCATCACGCTCGCTACCGCTCTCACTGTCATTATTCACCGAACCATCACCGCTCTCAACATCACCGCCACCGTCACTAGCCACTAGACAGTCTCCGCTCTCTGAGCCACGACGCCGACCGCCGACCAGTTAGTCGCTCTCTCTCTCTCCCCTCTCTTCGTGGACGTCAGGGTACCGGCAGCCTGGCCGAACGGCCGCGTGTGTGTGTGGTTGTGTTCGCTATATTTAACTACTGTGTTTATTTTATTCAGTGGGGGTTAGTGGGACCTCCACTCAACCCTGGAGCGGCTGAGCTACCTCAGCCTTCGATAAAACCCACCTCATA
>NW_023483466.1:0-1655 GCF_013731165.1 Rhagoletis pomonella | reverse complement strand
ACTTGTATGTGTTGTTGGCCGCTGTAGCCGAAGGGTTTTTGCTTAACTCTGGTCGCCCCTCGGCAGGCAATGGCAAACTTCCGAGTGTATATCTGCTATGAAACAGCTTCTCATTAATCCATTTGCTGTTCGAAGGCGGCGTAAAGCTGTAGGATCGTCCATTTTTGTAACAATATCAAGACGGACACCATAAATTGGAGGAGAAGCTCGGCCAAACACTTTGCGTGTAAGCGCCAAAATATTATAATTTTTATTCGAATATCCGGCTTATAGAACTTTTGGAAAGAAAAAACAAATTCAGGTCGAAATTGGACGCTACCTCAGAAATGCGCATACAGCTTTCATACATAATATCGACCTATAAAGCAATATTTAATAACAGTAAAACAATTTCATCCTTCACTTTCAAATTTAAAATATTAATATTAAAAAAAAAGTGCATGGCATATTCGAGTTCTACGTTTGATTCTAAGCCAAAATTGTGAAAAAACTACATACCAAAAATGGCGTTTAACTCTCCTAATTTTTAAAAGAAAAATCAGTGTATTATAATTTTTTAACGAAATTAGTTTTTCATTTACAAAATTTTGTGTTTTCTTCATATAATATACTGCTTTTTCTTTTGAAAAGAGGGGGGTGTCAAACGCCAATTTTGGAGTATAGTATGATTGCCATTTTTTATTAGAATTGATCGTAGAATTTGATTTTGCTATACCCTTTCTTCGAAAAGTTTGCTCCTAACAAATTACTCCTAATGTATACTATTTCCAGCAAAAGTGTTTATTCATACTAGTATCGCCCCGTTGTCGAAATTCGGCCACCTCACTTTTTCATACTCGTTCACTTTGTTTATGGCGCTTTTTTAGGTCCATGAGCACCTCTTTATCGTCTACGACACTAATAGTATTAGGTGGAGTGATATCGTTTCTGTTAAATAATTTTATAATTCATAGGAGCAGTAGGGAGGAATAGATTTTTATGAGATTTCGTTAGCGTATTAATATACAGATTTAAAGGGCAGTGCCTTTGATTTTGGTAATTTTTATTTGGGGTTCCATAAAATGAAAAATATTTAGTAAGGGTTCCATTATATGAAAAGTTTAGGAACCCCTGCCTTAGAGAATCAGATGTATTGTAGTTAATCGGCTTTATCAGCAATTCCAAGTGACTACATATTCCCAAAAATGTATCTCAATTTGTTTTGGTTTTGCTAGTAAATTCTTATGAACAATTTATACACATGGAATCATGGAAATATCTTCTATTAAATGTAGTGATAAACTGGTATTAGAATTTGAAATAAGAAATAAATTTTACTTAAATACCGTATACATGCTCCCATAAGCAGTACAACTTATGTAGGTAGAACTTTGGCAGAAAACGAATCTCACAAGAGGTAAGCAACCACATTTTACACCCAGAAGACACAAAGCATGGAAATTTAAAAGGGATATATTTAGTCGGCGTGTTATTGCAGTATTTGTACCTGGTTAGTTAAGGAATTAGCATAAAAAGACCGAAGGGAATTAAAACATCAATTATCCTCCTTATTTGGGGTCCGACATCTTTACGTGGGGACAAAACCGAAGTGAACATAATTGCGTTACGAACTTGTTTGGATTAAATTTTTTTAATTCTTTGTCTAGGCATTATGT
>NW_023483465.1:0-1655 GCF_013731165.1 Rhagoletis pomonella | reverse complement strand
GCTGTTCGACCCACTTGGGTTCCTGGCGCCTGTAATTATTCGTGGAAAAATGTTTATTCAAAAATTGTGGTTAACAGGCCTAGATTGGAATGACAATCTGCCGGAAGACTTGCAGACGAAATGGATATCTTTTCGCAACGAGCTTAAGACAGTTCCAGAAGTACGCATATCACGCTGGCTTAATACATCCCAGCAAAATTAAACCTATGAGCTCCATACCTTTGCAGATGCATCTACGCACGCATACGCCGCTGTAGTGTACTTAAAGGTTGTCGCTCAATCATCCGTCCACATTCACCTATTGATGTCGAAGACACGAGTGGCACCGTTAAAGAAAGTTACAGTACCACGGCTCGAGCTATGTGCAGCCTTACTTGCTGCTCGTCTGATGAATAAGGTAAGAGATACGCTTAACCTATCCTCTATATCTACTTATATGTGGTCAGACTCTACGACTACAATATGGTGGATACGATCCGATCCAGGAGCGCTAAAAGAGTTCGTGTCGAATCGTGTTAGCCAGATACAAGAGGTGACTACTGTAAGCGACTGGCGTTATGTTAACACGGCCGACAATCCTGCTGATTGTGCCTCACGAGGACTGACCATGCGCACCTATGGTGGCATGGGCCCTCCTGGCTTAGCCAACCAGAAACCAGCTGGCCACAGCCTTTGCTAAAGGCACCAGAAAAGCTCTCCGAATCCAAACCTGTGCAAGCTACAACGGCACGCATCATTCCTTCTGATTGGTTCATCCTGGAAAACTATTCGACGCTTGAAAGACTTTTAGTAATCACTGCTTGGTGTTTCCGATTCATACGGGCCTCGCGAGGTATGGCCCATGACACTGGCATGATGTGTTTGTGGAGCGAGCGCGAGGCTGCTATGAAATTTTGGATCAAGCGCATACAAGCTATCACGTTCAAGAGCGACATCGCAGCTCTCAATGATACTAAAGCAGTCAACAAGAGGAGCAAACTGTTGAAGCTAAATCCCATGTTAGACAAAAATGGGATGTTGTGCGTCGGCGGTCGCTTAAGGAACGCAAATATTCCATTCTCAGAGCGACACCCTGTCATCCTACCAAAGGATAATCATCTCACCATGTTGGTCATTAGACAAGCTCACCAGCGCTCCCTTCATGGTGGCACCCAAGCCACACTCCAGTACGTTCGTCAGCGGTTTTGGATTATCGACGGACGGCAAGCAGTTAAGCGAATAACGAGTAATTGTGTAAGGTGCTTCCGCTACAAATGTTCGCCTCAGACGCAACTAATGGGCGATCTTCCCTCTGCCCGCTGCAATGCATCACCGCCGTTCATGCACAGCGGCGTGGATTTTGCGGGCTACGTAGCGCTCTTTGTGTGCTTGGCCACAAGAGCAGTACATCTCGAGCTCGTCAGCGATATGACAACGGAAGCGTTTCTTGCAGCGCTGACACGATACGTATCGGTACGTGGACTTGGCTCTGATTTATATAGTGACCATGGGACAACATTCATTGGAGCCAATGCTCTAATTCAAGAAGAGATACGTGCGTTCAAAGCTCAGCTACAAGCTGCCACTAGTTACGGCTCTACAATCGGCCTGACATGGCACTTCATACCCCCCGGTGCTCCAAATTTTGGCGGTATCTGGGAGGCAGGCGTCAAGAG
>NW_023483464.1:0-1656 GCF_013731165.1 Rhagoletis pomonella | reverse complement strand
ATGGGCGTAGCCACGCCCACTTATGGTTACATGTGTATATCTTGGTAACCGCTGCACCAATTTCTTCCAAACTTGGCACAGTTGTTGGCCTTGGTACAGCATAAAAAATCGCCGAAACTTTTTAAAATCGGACAATAACCACGCCCACATCTCATATAACGGTAATTTAGAGAAATACAAAATCTTCGATAAATCAGTAAATATTGAAGCTAATTTATTCAAAATTGATGCTTGCAACAATTCTTTACCAAGAAATACGTTTATGGTAAAATTTTATAAAATGGGCGTGGTACCGCCCACTTTTGATCACATATATGTATATCGGTAACCGTTCTACCAATTTATACCAAACTCGGTATGGTTATTGTGCTTGCCACATAAAAGCAAATCGTTGAAAATTATTGAAATCGGACTAAAATAACGGCCGCTTCTCATATAACGGTAAATTTCAGAAATGCTTGAAACTTCAATATTTCGAAATTGAAGGACGCTAATTTACTCAAAATAGATACACCCCGGCTTACAATCTAGCGGTAGGTTTCGAAAAGGTGAAAAAACATATATTTAATATTTGCGCCGGATATTTAATGTTCGGCTCCGCCCGAACTTAGACTTTCTTACTTGTTATCTTTAGTTTTATCGGTGTCCTCATCCTCATATTTTTCTTTATATTTGTCTTTGTTTTTACTTTTATGTTTGTCATATTCTTCATCTACATATTCCCCTTCACCTTTGCTTGTTATAAATATTGCGCCATCTGTTATTCATAAGCCGAAATATACACACAAAGCCTCTTCGTAACATAAGGAGGCAAAACTTCCTCATAGTGATTGGAGTTCTTATTGGAAATTTTCTGATTGGAATATATGCAACCAAACTGGGCGCAACATAGAAAAATTAAGAAAAGAAGAAAACAAACCAACAACTTCTCTGTCAGTGCCGATACTAGTGAGGTGCAGAACAAAGGCTCTTGGCAGTTATTCCCTTAAGGGTCTGGAAGTCTCAAATCAATGGATTTTTGCCAAGTAAATACCAATTTTTTTTTGACGAATGGTGATAAGTGTAAACCCATTGCGATATCACAAAGGTCCCTTTGTCCAATTAAGTCTTGCAGGGGACTGCTGGCTAAGCAAAGCTAACCCATAGTCTCGTAGTGGCGTTACTGGGCTTAGGCTTTGTATGTTTCCTGCTCGTAAAAAAACGATAAATAATGCCGCTCTATAGGGTTATGCAGCTCACGGTGCCGCACACACACACACCCTCTAACCTTAGTAACCTAAACTAACTAAACAAAAATCAAAAAAAGACCTTAACAAAAACGTATTTTCGCATTACCTTCGAACTGTATTGTCTGCAGCCTTTCGAACTTTTCGGGGCCAATTTAGCACACAAATCATAATGGCCAACATTTAAAAGCAATAGAAAAATATTTTCAAATATCTATCGATAAACGGCAATCAAGATAACACTTTCTCAATACAAAGTAAACAACATAGACTAAGTGACCTACTTTCAACAATAGTGCACAATCAAAAATAACAGCAACAACAAACAAAAACAATATTAAAGGCAAAACTAACACACACTTATTTTGAAACTAAATCCACATCAGCAGAGACCACCACCACCACTCGATGAGATCGAACAATAGAAAAA
>NW_023483463.1:0-1656 GCF_013731165.1 Rhagoletis pomonella | reverse complement strand
TATTGTTACTTCCTACTTGAATTAAAATGTTGAGTGTCTGGCGCTGAGTGATGGGCGAACAGAAGAAGGTCTGAGGTATATACATACATAATCACACGGATCTCTATGTTCTCTACAGATCCGTTTATGCTATTGAAATTTAAAGAAATAAAAAAATGTTAAAAGTTTAGTTGTTGGGGTAATTTATGTCGCTCTCAATAAATTTTTGCAATAATCTTATCAACCGTTATATTAAATTACGGAGTTCCTACGATTTTTTGCGGATTACATATTGAAAACAAGGTTTGTCTACTTTTTTTCCAAAAGTTTAACCCATCAACTCGAACCAGAATGGGCCTTTTTGACCCACTGTTGGAAAAAATGGCTTATAGATGGTTAACATTTCCACTAAAATATGAAGCGCCAAATTTTTCTAACGAGAACCGAATGTAATGAAAAACAAGTAAGAGCAGCGCTGTCTTCGGCTATGCCGAAGGCTTCATACCTTTCATGAACATCTACAAATTTTACTTTGACAGATTACTGCTTTTGAATACATCTGCATACATCGATAGAGGAGTTACATACCTATATAAAAAATCGCATCTGAACAATCAGAGGTATTGAAGATATACCTTATATTAGCACCAATCTAAGTGATTTTCACTGCTATGTGATCGGTATGTAAACCGGTAACACAATTTATTGGGTTTAGTTTCCTACATAAAGAAGATATATCGCAAAAACTGGTATCTGAACAATCAGTGGTATAGGAGATAAAGCTTATACAGCATAGATTTTGACGATTTTCTCAGTAGACTTTGTATTATTATTTATAAAATATCTTACGAAATTTATCGGTTTTAGCTGTTCAAATAAAGGAGTTTTACAGTAAAATCCCATATCTGAACAATCAGATGTATGGAAGATATATGTTGTAGTCACCCGATCCTTGTTATTTTCACTGTAAGTATTCTGTTAATAATGAGTGAAAATGGTGCGAAATTTCATGTTCCTAGCTGCATAAATGGAGGAGTTATGATAAAAGACTTCATATCTGAACAATCAGTTGTATGGGGGCTGCAGGTTATAGTTACCCGATCTTTGTTATTTTCTCTGTTGATAATGAGTGGAAATAGCGCAAAATTTCATGGTCCTAGCTATATAAATGGAGGAGTTATAACGAAAAATCTCATATCTGAACAAACACTTGTATGGGAGCTATAGGTTATAGTTACCCCATCTTTTTAATTTTCACTGTAAGTTTTCTGTTGATAATTAGTGAAAACAGTGCGGAGTTTCATGTTCCTAGCTATATAAATGGAGGAGTTATAACGAAAAATTTTATATCTGAACAATCAGTTGTATGGGAGCTATAGGTTATAGTGACCCGATCTTTGTAATTTTCACTGTAAGTATTCTGTTGATAATGGGTGCAAGTAATGCAAAATTTCATTTTCCTAGCCGCATAAATGGAGAAGTTATAACGAAAAATCTCATATCTGAACAATCAGTTGTATGGGAGCTATATGTTATAGTGGTCCGATTCTTCCGGTTCCGACAAATGATTAATACATTATAAAAATACGCCCACCCACCAAATTTTATCCGCATATCTCGAAAACTAAGAGACTAGATTGCATACAAACAGACGAACAGACAGACAGACGGACAGAC
>NW_023483462.1:0-1656 GCF_013731165.1 Rhagoletis pomonella | reverse complement strand
CCGAGGCGAATTAAAGCAGCTGTTCTAGCAACACCATAAATTCGCCTTGGACTTTCTAGACCTAACTGTACTCATATGCTCTCTTGTTCGAAAAATGTTTTTATCAGCTAAAAAATAATAAAAAAAACATAATCCCAAAATCCAATACTCCGGCCATCACGACGTATACGTAACCTACCTATAATTTCGCAGCCAGCTGTCATTTCAAATATACCAACACAAAAGCAAAAATATATGCTTTTATTTAGCCTAATGAGAGTGGTAGAAAGTAAATGGATTTCAACGCCGCGGACATTCAGTTTTTGATACTAAGCACTTCCGTTCGTAAAATGATAGCACATCAAAAATGTACGCCCTCGACTCTGCTGCCACTAAATAATGTTCAAATAACCTTGCATAATGCGGAACGCAATAAATTCGTAATGCTTAAACTCATGCCAAAAAATTTGCACCATTGTCTTATAGCAAGTTTAAATATTTACACGTTTCTATCAAATGAATTTCATATAAGTTTTAGTGAAAGCGGAGACAAAGAAAATTCGCCATTGTACGCTTACGAGCACAGATACAAATATGTACGTTGCAAATGGGTGAGGGTGACAAGCACAATTTTAATGAAGAACAAAAAACAACTAAATATCTAAAGCAAAAAATCATTATTTCATTCTGTGTAAAATTAATATTTGACTCACCGTTGTCACCTCAGACACTCGAGCAGTTTCTTAAGCATTGAATGGTATACTTCTTCGACTTGGCAGTAGATTGCCGTGTCCAACTAACACTTGTCACTGTATACGTATTTGTTTACTTTTCATGCTTTGTCATTCTTAATTTCGGTCTTAAAATCATTTTCAATACAATGGCTATCATACGCCTCACACCCTTGCGAACATTTTATGTCCTTGCCTTGAAATCAATACCAAATCAGGTCAAACGAGGCGAGCATTTAAGTGTGCCACCAAATGCCAAGAAGATGAAATGAAATATCTTTGCTTTTAATTTCTGGGCGATGACAAAGGGTCCCTGTGACCCGATTATCTTTAAGTTAAAGAAAAAAAAACCAGAAAAAATTTAATGTTCTACCCAGTTTTAATGAATGGTTAATTATTTTAATGTGCTTATAATGTGACTCAACAAAAAAAAAATACAGACGGTGTAAATTAAAGTTTTATTCACTTTTACTTTCTAACATGAAATATCAACTATAAAAACATGTAACTTTCATAACGCTTTGCTAAAGAGACTTATATTTGAAAACAAATAATCAACAAAAAAGAATGACCTCGTACTACTTAACGGCAAATTTTTTGAAGATATTTTTCCACTAAATTAATATAGGTTATAAAAATATAAAAAATTAACCATATATGTATAGGGATTTTCAAAATATCTCGATTTCTGCGCCACCTATCGGCCAACATTTTTATGCTGTTATTCCTTCTCATATAAGTACTGTACATTGCATATATGAATCAAACGGGACTATAGGTAACTATGGGGTTTTTCAAATATCTCGACACTCACGCCACCTAGCGTATTAATTCATCTTTCTTGTTGCATTGTTATCGGGTTCTTAGCCCAGTTTGAAGTTGCTTGTCCCGAAATCTCCGGGAAGTTCATCAAACAATTTTTGCAAGTTTTGATTATACACAAAAA
>NW_023483461.1:0-1656 GCF_013731165.1 Rhagoletis pomonella | reverse complement strand
TTCCTAATAAACAATCGTGGTACAAAGCTCAATAAAAATATTAAAAACAAAATGTTAACAAGCCACAATAACATTGATAAAATTCCTAAACTTTGTGCATTGCACTTGCATTTTTTTAATGGGCTGAAAAACTGCATACTCAAAAGAATTCTAAAAAATTTGATCAAAAACTTGAAAATTTTGATGAAAATTTGCTAAATTTTCGCGAGTTTTGCACCAAGTTTAGGAAATATATTTTTATGTTTTTTAATGTAGAATGAACTATATTTTTATACGATATTAGCGGAAAAATATAAGAATTAAAATTGTTGTATATATTGTGAAAAATTTGCTGTGCCAATACTTTGTTCCGGCAGTGTATGTATATTCTAATTGAAATTTTTTTAAAATTTTTTTTATATGTCACATGGCACACTATGATTGAAAAAACACAGAATACTTTTTTGACACTTAAGATACCAGAAGCAACAACAAAATACACGTAAATGTTTTTTTGCTCTAATGCTACTACTTATTTAATGTGCCTTGCCTTGACCTAAAAAAAAAATATATAAATCGGTTAGCGTGGTTCAAAGTTATGCTATAAGATACATAAAAAAATATTCCGACAAATTGATAACCTCCTCTTTTTTTTGAAGTCAGTTAACAAGTTTTTAATTGGCCTGCTTCACATATGTCAACACTTTCTTTTATTGAATACACTAAGGTTTATGCGGTACATGCGTTCCTCAGAAAGCCGCATAAAAAAAATCCGCATAAAAAGGTTCTTTAGTTTCATATAAAAACAGGGGATGCGTTCCAGCATTTTCAAAAACCGCATAAATTCAGAAACTTAATGTAAAAAATTCTAAAAAACCGCAACAACAAAACAAACATTGAGGCAATATTAAGCAAAACAAAAATTTTTCATCACTTCAACACTTATTATTCCATGTAATACTGAACATTAATGAAATAAATAAAATTTTGTCTGTATTTTAACCAAAAACAAAAAAAAAATACCACAATAAATACATGAATTTTGTAAGAGTACAAAGACAAATTATTTATCAGAAGCAATGTCTCTTATACAGTAATAAAAACTCTCAAAAAAGCAAAATCGCTACAGCGAATAAATGGTTTGGTGTATTTAAATTATGTTAAAAAAAACGCCACCCTAATGCTTTGAACATACATTTGTATTTGAGTATTAAAATTTCGCATGGATATAAATATTTTATGGGCAACAAATAGCATTTCATGCACAACACCGTTATAAATTACGGTTAAGATAGTTTAGATGCCGCACTTATCTCTTCAAATAATCTACAATTATACAAATTTTTTCTATGTATACAAATCATAACCTTTGTGGACTCTTATATTTTAAGTAATAATAAAAAAGAATAACTTCTTTGTGTGCATGAAGAATTATAGATACAAATAACTGTTAGCAAAATTTAAGACATTTTTACTTAATAAATATAGTAAGCAAGCGTTAAAGCTCGTCGATTATTTTCATAAGAAACCTACCATTGAAATTGTAGTGCTGAAAGAGTAAGAAAGCAATTTAAATTTCGTAGAGCTCGGGCTAGTGATTAGATTCGAAAAACATTTTTTCGGAGTTTTATTTTTATCTAAAGTGTTGCCTTTTTCGATTGCCAAAAATTAGCAGTT
>NW_023483460.1:0-1656 GCF_013731165.1 Rhagoletis pomonella | reverse complement strand
ATTTTTTCTGCGAAGGCGGCCTTCGGCCAGGCTTAGGGTTTATAACCGTTACTAAGTACGATTCCCCTTTATTTGCTGCCGGAAAAGAGGTTCGGATGTATTATTGCGCAGAACTTCTTCTGCGTAGGCGCCCTTCGCTCAGGCTTAGGGATTATAACCCTTACTAAGTAGAATTCTCCTCTCCGTGCTGCCGGAAAAGAGGGGCGGAAGTATTTTTGCGAAGAACTTTCTGCGTAAGCGGGTTGCGGCCAGGCTTAAGGTTTATAACCCTAACTAAGTATAATTCTCCTTCTATGTTTCCGGAAAAGAGGGGCGGAAATATTTTTGCGCAGAACGTCTTCTGCGTAGGCGGCCTTCGGCCACGCCTTGGGTTTATACCTCAATAAGTAGAATTCCCGTTTCCGTGTTGCCGGAAAAGAGGGTGGAAGTATTTTTGCGTAGAACTTCTTTCTGCGTAGGTGGCCTTAGGCCCTACTTATGGATTAAAACCCTCTTTAAGTAGAGTTCCCCTTTCCGTGTTACCGGAGAAGAGGTGCGGGAGAATTCTTGCGCAGAATTTTTTTCTGCGAAGGCGGCCTTCGGCCAGGCTTAGGGTTTATAACCCTTACTAAGTACGATTCCTCTTTATTTGCTGCCGGAAAAGTGGGGCGGATGTATTTTTGGCAGAACTTCTTCTGCGTAGACGGCCTTCGTCCACGCTTAGGGATTATAACCCTTACTAAGTAGAATTCTCCTCTCCGTGCTGCCGGAAAAAAAGGGGCGGAAGTATTTTTGCGAAGAACGTCTTCTGCGTAGCCGGCCTTCGGCCACGCTTAGAGTGTATAACCCGCACTAAGTAGAATTCTCCTTTCTTTGTTGCCCGAAAAGAAAGTGGAAGTATTTTTGCATAGAAATTCTTTCTGCGTAGTCGGCCTTCGGCCACGCTTAGGGTTTATAACCCTCACTAAGTAGAACCCTCCTTTCCGTGTTGCCGGAAAAGACGGTGGAAGTATTTGTGCGTAGAACTTCTTTCTTTGTAGGAGGCCTTTGGCCGCGCTTAGGGTTTATAACCCTCACTAAGTTGAACTCTATTTTCCGTGTTGTCAGAAAAGAGGGTGGAAGTATTTTTGCGTAGAACTTATTTCTGCGGAGGCGGCCTTCGGCCACACTTAGGGTTATAACCGTCACTAAGAAGAACTCTCCTTTCCGTTTTGCCGGAGAAGAGGGGCGTAAGTATTTTTTAATAGAACTTCTTTCTGCGTAATCGGCCTTCGGCCGCGCTTAGGGATTATGAGCCTTACTAAGTAGAACTCTACATTCCGTGTTGCCGGACAAGAGGGTGGAAGTAGTTTTGCGTAGAACTTCTTTCTACGTAGGCGGCCTACGGCCACGCTTAGGATTTATAACCCTCCCTAAGGAGAACTCTCCTTTCCGTGTTGCCGGAAAAGAGGGTGGAAGTATTTTGGCGTAGAACTTCTTTCTGTGTAGGAGGCCTTCGGCCGCGCTTAGAAATTATAACCTTTACTAAGTAGAGTTCTCCTTTCCGTGTTGCCGAAGAAGAGGCACACAAGTATTTTTGCGCAGAACTTCTTTCTGCGTAGGCAGCCTTCGGCCACGCTCACGGTTTATAACGCTCACTAAGTAGAACTCCCCTTTTCGTGTTGCCGGAAAAGAGGG
>NW_023483459.1:0-1656 GCF_013731165.1 Rhagoletis pomonella | reverse complement strand
CTCATTATAAGTATTTTCTTTATCGGTCCTGACGTAATAATTCTGAATGACTTTCCTAATTAGGCAAGAGGGGAATTCGTTCTGTTCCAAAATTTGTTGGATTATATTTTTGTTCCTTTTATGAAAATGTTTGTCGCTAATAATGAGAACTCTTCTAATAAAATTGGTTGCGGTGTTTAAAATAGTCTTCCTCTCATGTTTCGAATTATAATTAATTAATCTCCCCGACGACGTAGGTTTTGCATACCAGTCAATTTTTAATCGGTTGTTCTTCCTGATTACTAGGGTGTCCAGATATGGTAGGTTTCCATCTTTTTCTATTTCTATCGTAAATTTTATCGTCTTTTGGTAGCTGTTTAATAAAGTAAGCATTTTGTCTATATCTTCTGTTTTAATTATCGCGAACAAATCATCCACATACTTGGTTAGGAGACGCGGTTTATTAGAACAATCACTTTCAAATTTGGTCAGTAAATCTTCCATTACTATATCAGCTATCACTGGTGAAGCTGGGGAGCCCATAGGCATTCCTGACAATTGCTCAAATAGTTTGCCATTATATTTAAAATATCGATTGTCTTTTATGCAAAATTTTACCATACTTAAGAATAAATCCTTAGACAAATTTGTATGCTCTTTAATATCATTCCACTTCGAGGCAATAATATTTATAGCCAAATCCACCGGGATACTTGGGAATAACGAAACAATATCGAACGACACCAAACTTTCGTCATCATATATATAACTATCTTTAATCCTGTTCTTGAAATCAATCGCGTCTTTAACATTGTAATTGGACGATTTTGTAATGTTTCTAAGGATATTGGCAACGTATTTGCACAAATTGTAGGACGGGGACTTGATGGACGAACAAATGGGTCTGAGGGGTATCCCTTCTTTATTAATTTTTGGTAAACCATAGATTCTTGGTGGATTGGCTGTTTTACTAATAAGATTGTTCTTTTCTTTTAAATCAATGGCCTTGTTATTATATAATCTCTCCACTATTTCATTATTTTTGTCTTGTAATTTACTGGTTGGGTCACGTTTCAAAATTCTATAAGTGCAGATGTTGTTGACGATTGACTGCATCTTTGTATCGTACTCAGCCTTGTTCATAACTACGGTTACGTTCCCTTTATCGGCATTAAGAACTAAAAGGTGTTTATTGTTCTTTAAAAATGTTTTTGTGGCATGTACAGTATCGCGAATAAACTTATTTCTCGTTGATTCTGTTCTCTTATTGAGATGGTCACGTATTAGTGTCGTCAAGTTGTTCCTTTCGATTTCTTGTTTTTCTTTATCCTTGATTTTTTGAATGCAGTTTTCCCCATCTGCTATAAATTGAAATAATGGAAATTCTTTATTACTTGTTGGTAAGGCAAATTTAGGACCAAGAGAAAGAAGCCACTGAATGTCATTAGGAATTTGCGTAGTTGACGTGTTGCAGAACCACCCTGGTACACCCTTTATGTTTAAAAGTTGTTTTTGTTTGTCTTTTAGTTTTTCGTATTTGTTTGTTTGTGTCTTCTTAATATCTGCAGCAAGTTTTTGTGTTAGTAGATTTTCACTTTCAAAAAATGTTGTGGAGTCAAGTGTGTTTAGATGTTGATTTATTTGCGTCTTTAGGATATTTACCTCCTTTTCCTTTTT
>NW_023483458.1:0-1656 GCF_013731165.1 Rhagoletis pomonella | reverse complement strand
GCCGTTCAGGGCCTGTCTGTAAGCTGTCGGGTCCAGAGGTTGCTTAATGAACCTCTGGACTTCGTCCGTTAGTTCATATAGATGCCTCCTGACGTGCCTAGGCGAGGGGGTCCTCTGCAAGCAGCTGTCTGCTTGGGTGGCCACTTCTGTGGCTCCCGATCAGGAACTGCTTGCAGAGCATTATATTATGCTCCTTTACCGGGAGCATTTGCGCCTCGCCGTGCAGGTGGTGTTCAGGCGACATCAAGAGGCATCCCGTCGCTGTCCTAAGTGCGGTGTTTTGTACAGTCTGTAGCTTCGTCCACTGCGTCCTACTAGTCCCAGGCGACCACACTGGCGCTGCGTAGTTCAAAACCGGCCGGCCTATTGCCTTGTATGTTGCCAGCAACGTTTCTTTGTCTTTGCCCCAAGTACTGCCGGCTAGCGACTTGAGGACCTTGTTGCGGCTCTGTACTTTATTGACAATAGCGGTTGAGTGCGCAGAGAAGGAGAGCAGGCTGTCGAAAGTTACTCCGAGTATTTTGGGGTTATTCACCGTCGGAATTGGTGTGTCATCGACGTGAATCCCCAGCGGTAGCCTGACCTCCTTCGTCCAGGTTGTGAAGAGGGTCGCGGAGGATTTCGTAGGGGAGAGGGCTAGACACTTTGCAGTGAAGAAGCGAGAAAGTTCGGAGAGATAGCCGTTTACTTTCGAACATAGGTCATCAATTCCATTCCCAGTCGCCATAATCGAGCAATCGTCGGCATAGGAGACAATCGAGACTCCCTCTGGTGGTTGAGGGAGCTTTGAAATATAAAAGTTAAACAGTAGCGGGGAAAGGACACCACCCTGAGGAACCCCCTGTTTTATTTTTCGCTGCTTACTCGTTTTGTCTCTGAACATTACCGACGAATGTCGACCACTTAGATAATTTGCCGACCACCGTTTGAGCCTCTGTGGGAGAGAGGAGGCCTCTATATCTTCTAGTAGCGTGGAATGGCAGACGGTGTCAAACGCCTTTGACAAGTCCAACGCTACTAGAATCGTTCTCTCACAGGGACGGTTACGGTTAAGGCCACGAGTTATCTGAGTGTTTATGGCGTTAAGTGCTGTTGTTGTGCTGTGCACTTTACGGAAACCATGCTGATGCTTCGCTGGGGTCAGGTGATTTGTAAAGTACGGGAGTAGCAAGGCCTCGAGTGTCTTCGCTACCGGGGAAAGGAGTGTAATCGGACGATACGAATCTCCTTTGTTTGCAGGTTTCCCCGGTTTGAGCAGTGGGACCACTCTCCCCACCTTCCAGATGTCTGGGATGATGAGAGTGGCCATTGACAAATTGAGGACCTCCGTTAGGTACGCTACCCCCGCAGGACCCAAATTTTTCAGCATCAGCATGCATATACCATCGGGACCCATGGCTTTGGAGGCTTTCGCCTTCCCGATGGCCACCTGAACTTCACCGCAAGTGAAAGCAAGGGGGGCACAATTTGTTGGCAGTTTGTGCAGCCTTCTGGTCACTCGACGCTTGGCTTTGTCCACCGGAGGATGCAGTATGAACTGCCGGCTAAAATAGCTCGCGCATCGCTCCGGGTCCGACGAAGCATGGTCGCCGAAGGAAATTTCGACTCGGTCGTCGTGCTTCGTCGGATTAGACAATGACCTCACGGTTGACCAAA
>NW_023483457.1:0-1657 GCF_013731165.1 Rhagoletis pomonella | reverse complement strand
ACTCTCATCTTTTTTGAATATCCATACAGAGACCGCAGTTATTAATATATAGTTACTTTTTACTCTTTCAGTGGGTTTGGTTCGTTTAAATAGTGTGCATTCTTCCCTCCCTAATGGAAGCACAAAGCAAAGTTTCTAGTTGTATGAAAATGGTCATACTCGTATACCTTCTGCAAAATATTGTCGTTGGGAACGGATCGGTTCCGAAGAAGCCTATACGTCCCATATCCAGAAATAAAACAAAAATAAGTAGCGCCCAGCGCCAAAATAAGAAATCGTCTTGAGGGCAACAAGAAATCGGCGTTAAGCGAACACTTACCTGACAGCAGCCCTAAGGCTGTCCCTACACGGTCCAAACAGCAATCGACCACCACCATGGGCACCAAGTCGGTTTAGGGTAGAAGAATTACTTCACGTCCCATTGGTTCAGACAGTAAAAAAGAATTCCGCCCGGCAGTTAGGATGAAGCGAGTTCGCAGAGGCATTTTAAGACTGCTAAGTAAACTCGCCAAAGATTTAATCCGCAAGGATTTAAGGGATGTTGTTGAGAGAGCGAGAGGAGTTATTTCTGAAAGCCGAGCCCAGACTCAACGGCTTCTGATGCCTCTTAGGGCTGGTTTCTCCAACTCAACTTAATTTAGTTTAGCCATTTTTTGGACTTAAGCCAAAAGTTAGCCTTCTTTTTATTTAGCTTATTCTTGACAAAGTCCCAAAAATTGGCTAAATTAAGTTAAGTTGAGCTGGTGAAACCAGTCCTTTATGTTAATGCCAAAGAGAATTTGGCTTAGATGTTCATAGAGAGGGATATTTGGAAATAAATCTCACAGCGGCGAATGGTGGCGGGTCTCTTCCGCGTGTACAAGAAGATTATTGGAAAATACTGGCTGTACTCCTATCGCATGTGACGCTCACTTACATTAGGCGACAAATGAAAGTATACACCTTGTTCTAATACAATATTCACAATTATTTTCTTGAAAATTTTTTTGCATTACCACAAAAGCAGTCTCCAAAAAAAAAAAACATTCTCAAAAATCAACGCGATTTTTTAGCCGGTTGAAACTTGCACTTTATCATATATATAAATAGGCAATCATGTTTCCTTTACACCCCTTTTACGGCTAAACTATACTTCTAAGGTATAAACAATTATATATCATTAGAAAGGTATTTTGATGCTGATGTGCAGGCAATTTTTAAAATTTCAAATCAGTTTAAAATAGAGCGAAAAAATCAATTCAAAAGTCACACCAATACCAATGCACACATGTACATGGTTGGGGCGGAAATGCCCCCTAAATGTATGCTGTGATATTGATAGCGAATTAAAGAAACGTGCTAAGCAGCAGTTTAGGAATAAGATGTATGTATGTATGTACATGAATAGATTAGACTCAAACAAGGAAGAAGGTAAATTGAGTATGGGGAAGAAGAAAGTGATAAATACAGAAATTAAAATAAAAGTAAAGAAACCTAGATATAAAGACAAAGAGGAAGGAAAATTTAAATACCTAGCCTAATAACAATGGTGGGGGTGAATATGTAAATGAAGAAAAGAATGGACATATTTAGATCAGGATAAAGGAAAAGATAAAGATGAAGACCAAGACGACGAAGATGAAGATGAAGATGAAGATGAAGATGAAGATGAAGATGA
>NW_023483456.1:0-1657 GCF_013731165.1 Rhagoletis pomonella | reverse complement strand
TCATCTTCATCTTCATCTTCATCTTCATCTTCATCTTCATCTTCATCATCTTCTTCTTTATTCCAAATCATTTCTTTTGATACCCATATTGGGATACTTTATTTATTTTGATAAATAATTTGAATTTGATTTTGTATATATGGCAACCCTTCAAAGAGCTAAAATCATATTACACATCTAGAGGTCATGCCCTTTCATTTGACACCTCATCTTTGAAAATCGAACGAACAATACAGATTTTATTACTTGGTGTTAAATATTTAACGCAATCATCTCCGAGCTCGTGTAAGAAGTTTCACTTTCTCGAACACGTGTTACCTTATTTCATGTATAGAACCCATAAACAAATTTGAAGCCAATCGAAAGTGTCACACCAAATTTGGTGTCCGATATGAAAAAGAATGTCTCATATATGGTTTTAAGTGATTTGAGAACAAATTTATCCGCAGAAAATTTGGGAAAATTATGTTTTTAAAAATAAACACATCATTATAAACATTCAGTAATTTTATTGTGTAACCTTACAGACCGCAAAATTTCGTATAATAAAATTTCAATTTGTTTGTTTGTTGTAAATTGGGTTTTATTGTTTTTTACCGATGCATTTCGGTTGACAGCTGAGCAACCATCATCAGCCAGCGTCAAGTGAACACTAATCAAGACGACAAAAGTAGACAGGACACAGAAGTAGTTGGTAGTAGTAGTTACGTGTGTAGTAGTAGTTAGTTAGTGAGAGCAGTATTGGCGGCCCTAGTTATGACAACGGGCCCCTTTCCATTACGACGGGGATGGCGGCCCTGAATGGTGATGGTGACTGGCCGTACCTGCGGCGTCTGATGCTCGTGGCAGGGAGTAACGGTGGCCCAGGGCGGTGAGAGCGTTAGTGGCCCGGCTGTTTGACGAAGATGATAACTTCGGCCCTGATTAGTAACGGCGGTGACAGCGCCCCTGGATGGCGATGATGGTAGCGTTTCTTACAGCCAGCAAGTAGCGGTCCTCGGTAGTGGTTTGGCCTAGGGGCGGCAAATGGCGTTGGCGGCCCCCGATGATGACGAAGGTGATAGCTCGGCCATAATAGGTAGTGGCGGTGGCAACGGCTCTGGATGACGATGGTAAGGCCAGCGGTACTGGAAGGTGGCGGCGCTTGGTATCGGCTTCGGCCTAGGGGCGGCAGTGATTTCGGCGGCCCGGTGAACGCGAAGATGGTACTCTGCCCTGGTAAGTAATGGCGGTGACAGCGGCCCTGGGTGCGGTTCTCGGTCGTGACTTTTGCCCAGGGGCGGCAGGTAGTGTTGGCGGTCCGAACGGTCACCTGCAAAAGCTACGGAAGCTGGTTAGTATGGCCCAGGGCGGCAAGGCAGACCATTACCCCTCTAATGTATTAAATCGTGGCTGCTTGGCATTGTGGGGCGTGTTTACCCGCCTCGGCACAGTGCCTGCTCGCCACGCGGTATTCTAAGTGGGCAGGAGAGTTTGTCTCCTGTCCATTGAGACCGTTTGCAAAAATGATGGGTTTGGGGTCTGTGGGAGAGGTATTCCCCCTTTTACAAGCCCCTTCAACCTCTCGGCCTTTCCTGTAGGAAGAGCCATGAGTATGTACATATGTCTGTTAGTGTAGCGTAGGGGAGCTACGTTACAAGCGGATGGCTTAAGCTGA
>NW_023483455.1:0-1657 GCF_013731165.1 Rhagoletis pomonella | reverse complement strand
CTCTCTTTAAATGCTTATATTTCAGGACCAAGCAGTTCGATTGATTTAATTTTTCGGTTAAATATAGAGCTAATTATGTGCTATACAATGGCCCAAAAAAGTTAAAGAAAACAAATGGTATTCCTAATAAAAATAATAAAAACAAGTAAGAAAGTCTAAGTTCGGGCGGAGCCGAACATTAAATACCCGGCGCAAGTATTAAATATATGTTTTCCACCTTTCCGAAAGCTACCGCTACATGATAAGCCGGGGTGTATACATTTTAAGTAAATTAGCGTCCTTAAATTTCGAAATATTGAAATTTCAAGCATATCTGAAATTTACCGTTATATGAAAAGCGGCCTCAATTTTAGTCCGATTTCAACAATTTTCAACGGTTTGCTTTTATGTGGCAAGCACAATAACCATACCGAGCTTGGTACAAATTGCTAGAACGGTTAGCGAGATACATATATGTGATCACAAGTGGGCGGTGCTACGCCCATTTTCCAAAATTTTGTCATAAACGTATTTCTTGGTAAAGAATTGTTGCAATCATCAATTTTGAATAAATTAGCTTCAATATTTACTGATTTATCGAAGATTTTGTATTTCTCGAAATTACCGTTATATGGGATGTGGGCGTGGTTGTTGTCCGATTTTAGAAATATCCGGCCAGTTGGTATGCTGTACCAGGACCAACAACTGTGCCAAGTTTGGAAGAAATTGGTGTAGCGGTTACCAAGATATACACATGTAACCATAAGTGGGCGTGGCTACGCCCATTTGCCAAAATTTTGTAATATTCTTATTTTTCGTCTAAAACTCATTGCAAATATCAATTTTGAGTGAATTATCTTCAGTAGTTACTAAAATATCGCAGTTTTCGTTTTTCTGAAAATTACCGTTATATGGGAGGAAGGCGTGGTTATTGTCCGATTTTTAAAATTTTCAGCCATTTAGTATGCTGTACTAAGGCCAACAACTGTGCCAAGTTTCGAAGAAATTGGTGCAGCGGTTACCAAGATATACACATGTAACCATAAGTGGGCGTGGCTACGCCCATTTTCCAAAAATTTATAATATTCATGTTTTCCGTCTGAAACTCATTGTAAGTATCAATTTTGAGTGAATTATCTTCAGTAGTTACTAAAATATCGCAGTTTTCGTATTTCTTAAAATTACCGTTATATGGGAGGTAGGCGTGGTTATTATCCGATTTCGCCCATTTTCAATACCATCCGTCCCACGCCCAAAAGAAGTTCACGTACCAAGTTTTGTTAAGATATCTCATTTTTTACTCGAGTTATCGTGTGCACAGACGGACGGACGGACGGACGGACGGACGGACGGACGGACGGACGGACGGACAGACAGTCACCGCTTAATCGATTTCTCTTTTCATTCTGATCATTTATGTATACATTTGTCTATATCTATCTCGATTCGTTTTGCCTGTTACAAACAACCGTTATGTGAACAAAGTTATAATACCCTTGTGCACAAGTGCGCTCGGGTATAAAAAGTATAAAAAGCAAATAAGCAAATGGATGTATAGAATTGACAACAACAACCACGCTGTCGAGTTTAAATAGCGGCAAATCAGTTGTACTTGATAGTAGTTGGTTGAGTAAGGAAAATGAATTAGCAACAAGAGTTTACGGGATGTACATAGCTC
>NW_023483454.1:0-1657 GCF_013731165.1 Rhagoletis pomonella | reverse complement strand
AGTAGAATTTAAAAAGGTTTGTGTTTTTCCAGTGGGTATTTATTTAGACAAAAATAAACCAGATGATGTTTTTGATTTTTTTGAGCCCCTTTGTTGAAGAAATGAAAGGTATAATAATCTTGACTTAGGCGGAAAAATAATAAGAGTTCATATTAGAGCATTAGTCATCTCGTAGGACATCTCCATGTTAAAAATACCAGTTGCTTGTATGGAAAAAAGATAGTTGGCTGACTAGTTGGGCATGCGGTTCATACTAGTTGTTAAGTAGTTTTCAATTAGTACATTTGACTACAGGGTTATGGTCCTTTGGAAAAAATCCTGACTACCAGGTAAAAATCCAAAAACGCAGATTTAATAAATATTATGTCCTAATACTGTAGGGAGTATAGTAATACCGTCTTATAAAGAAGTAAAATGAGTAAATTAACAAAACACGCGAACTGTAACAAGCTTATTCTGACAACTTTGACTGCAAGTCGGCACGGGTTGCGTGGTTAGAACTGCATAAAATTTTAATCGGATATGTTTTAAGATAACACCAATGAAATGAGAGGGTATGCGTAAAAAAAAAAACAATGTTGGTTTTTTGGGACAGTCTAATATACACACATAACATGCATATTTATTTATGTACGTATCAGGGTTGTTGCGAATATTCGCATTCGCATTCGCAAACGCGGAACATCCGCATAAATTTTAACATTCGCATTCACTTTCGCATTCGCAATAATCAATGCGTAGCTTTTGCGAATGCGAATATTGTGCAAGTGCACTGATAAAACGTATATCTGGCAAACAAAAATTTTTAGCCAAAATTTTTTGCCTGTGCTACGTTAAGACTGTCCCCCTACGTGTCACAGTGGTCTTGAAGCAACCACAGGTATGACTAAAATGCCGACCAAAACGGCTTACATAACTGTCTTTGTACATACTCATAGATCAAAATTTCGTAAAATAAAATTCCATCTGCTCCTATGCTTAAAATATTATAAAATGTTGATCTTGAACTTTCGAAATCCAGTTATATAATCGAGAAGGTTTATGGTAATATAATTATAACACTTTCATACATTATAAGCATAAAATATTTTAATTTAGTTATTCCAGAGATAATATTACATAATTGCATATTTTGCATACATTTTAAAAATTCACAAAGTCAATATAAAATATTATTTTATATAAATTCATATGTGCTTTGATGAAAATTCAACTACAGTTTTTTTTTTAATTGATTATATATTTAGGGTCGTCAATCGAATTAACTTTATAATTGAGCCAAAATCTTAAAAATACGCGATGAATGGATTCTCCAGCTTGCTCCGACCACTTTCCGAAGCCGTCGTTGCCTAAAAAATGCAGACAATGTTCCAAATGATTTAGAACCACGTGAATTTTTAATGTTTCCGACATTTCTATGCTTCGGCGGGCTTTAGCGAGTTTACCCACACGGTTTTTTAATTCTGACCCAACTGATCGTGTTGAGAAAGTCATTTACCACTTTGTCCATTTCTTTGAAAGTTATAATAAATGGGAGCAAACGAATAGATCCAACATCGGCATAAATGTCGAGATCATTAAGCGCATCGGCATTCTTTAGTAGTTTCCGGCTGTTTTTGTAATCCAATATGGCAATAAAACCCAGGTGCAACAGTTT
>NW_023483453.1:0-1657 GCF_013731165.1 Rhagoletis pomonella | reverse complement strand
TTTTTTCTATCTAGAACCCCTGTTCGTTTTATTAACATTCATGTTATTCTGTTTTTCTATTATATTCAGCTTTATCTTTATACTATATAACTAGAAAATCTACAAATGTCGATAAAAAAATCGATAAATATCGATAACAAAATCGATAAATATCGATGACAAAATCGATAAATATCGATAAAAAAATCGATAAATATCGATAGCAAAATCGATAAACGTCGATAACAAAATCGATAAATATCGATAACAAAACCGATAAATATGGATAACAAAGTCGATAAATATCGATAACATAATCGATAAATATCGACAACAAAATCGCTAAGTATCGATAACAAAATCGATAAATATCGATAACAATACCAATAAATATCGATAACAAAATCGATAAAAAAATACAAGATAGTTAAAAATATCGATTACAAAATCGATAAAAATATCGACAACAAAATCGATAAAAATATCGATATTAAAACCGATAAAAATATGGATTATTTTATCGATAAGTCTCGAGAATCCCGGAAATTTCTAAAATCCTAAAATAGTTCCCAGATTGAGTCTCTGTGTCTCTCTCTATATTTTTTCCCCTTCAATTACCTTAATTTTAATCTTTCTTCCCCTATCTTCGTCTTTACTTGTATCGGTATCCTCATCCTCATCCTCATCTTTGTTTTTACTTTTATGTTTATCATTTTCTTCATCTACATATTCCCCTTCACCCTTGCCCTTATATATATAAGTAAAGTGTTTAAATTTACCTTGGTCTTCATTTTTGCCTTTATCTTTACGCATCTTTGGTTTTGTTTTTATTTTTACCTTTGCCTTTATCCTTTTCTTCAGCTATGTACGTACTCACCTTTACTTTCATTCTTGTATTGGTTTCTAAGTTTTATTCTTTAACTTTTATTAGCAATTTTTTGTTAAATTAATACCATACACTCAAGAAGCACTTGTTTCAGCCCCAATGATTTCCGTTGCACCATTTCCGTTGTATCATTTCCGTTGCACCATTTCCTTTGAATTTTCCAATTTACTCCCAACCAACCAACCGCCGCTAAAGAAGTTTCACTTAAAAAAATAAAAACTTAAAGTTGACATTTTGTGACAATTTACAAAATAATACCTTGGATTGTATGGTAGATTCTGATTTTGCAGGAGATAATGTGGATAGGAAATCTACAACTGGATTTGCAATACGATTATATGGAAATTTGATATATTGGAAAACACACAAACAAAATACTGTAACGAAATGTTCCACCTTTGCAGAGTATACTGCTATGTCTGAAGCGGTAACAAAGATATTATTTACTAGCTTACACCCGCGGGTTTCACCCCGCTCTTTTATACAAATAGGAACAATAATTTAATGATGTTAGATTTTATTTATGTGCCCATTTCGTTATAGCTCGTTATTTTTTAAGCGAGTTTAGTTATTTAGGCCGTTTAAAACTATGAAATTATAAAATCTCGTCTGCGCGCTAGGTATACGAAATATATCAATCCCTCTAAGTTTACCTTCAAATGTTTCCAGGTATACGACGCGTGAACGTGAAACCTTCTTGGAGGTGCCACGGCGAGTTCTAATATTTCCAACTCAAATTTAGTAACCTGGCCTTGATAAAATACCACTTCTCATTACTGTAGCAAATGCCTC
>NW_023483452.1:0-1657 GCF_013731165.1 Rhagoletis pomonella | reverse complement strand
CGCTTGGTATACACGTCCCGCATTCCGTTGATGAACCTCTGGATTTTTACTCTTTCGAGGTGCTCACCAGATGCATCTCCAATTGCCAAATGAGCCAACCTTTCAACCTCGGAGGCGAATTCCTGTAGAGTCTCGATGGATTTCTGGCAGCGATTCTCCAGCTCCATCTGGTAGATCTGTCGCCTGTGTTCGCTACCATAGCGTCTTTCCACGGCCCCCATCAATGCATCATAATTGTTCCTTTCACAGTCGGGAATAGTCTGCAAGATTTCCGCTGCAGGTCCTTTTAATGCCACGAACAGAGCAGCGGATTTATCCTCCATACTCCAATGATTTGCTGTAGCTGTCTTCTCGAACTGCAGCTTAAATACCTGGAAAGGAGTCGTGCCGTCAAAGGATGGAGTTTTTACCTTGGGAGCGTTCGTCGAAGCGGCTGGACGATTCAACTGCAAGTCTCGGAGTCGACCTTCTAACTCGCCCATCTTAGCCTCGACTTTGTCCTGTCTCTCTTCGATTTTTTCCTGTATTTGTACAATCTTTGCTTCCTGTGCTTCCAGTTGGGATGACATCTGTGCTGATACCGCTGCTGATATACGTGTCTCCAGCGCTTGTATCTGCGATGAAACATCTGACGACTGTGTTTGCATCTGAGTTGACAGCTGTGATGACATCTCTGACATGGCAGCCAATAACGTGTTCATGTCCATAACTGTTGATGACGAAGGAGCCTTTTGCTGTTCTTCAACCTTCCCGGATGTCTGTTGCACATCCTTCGACAAACATGCAGCCTCATCCTTCTGTTCGTCCTTTGCGGATGTATCGTCGGGTTTACCTTGGAAGTCGTATTTGTCCACGTCGATGCCTTCAGCTTCCATAGCCTCTCGCAACCGGGATAACAATTCCACTTTTCTTCCGGAGGTGGCCAAATTACGCTTTTCCAACTCCTGTTTCAGCTCCTCAATTTTTAAGTCCTGGATTTTCGCCATTTTTAGTAGTTTCTCCTTCGGAATTTATTTAACAATCCCACTTCTGACACCAATTGTTACGATTATCCTTGAACCCTCGTCCGGAGTTCCCAAATCCTCCGGTTCGTATCGCTGGATTGTTAAATAAAGCTAAACGATGACCAAATGGTAGTACAATTAACTTTATTGTACAACAAACAATTTTACAATACTTGCTAATGCAGTAAAAACACTACAATACTTGTTAAAGCAATAACAGCGCTTAACTAAACTTGGTAACACAATTAAACTTATAGCTTGCTTATTCGCAAATCGCTTCTCTGCTTACTTTACTTGTGGCTTGCTGACTTGTAACTAACAGCCGTACCTAAATTAGCGCGTTGAGCGTTTCGCTTGTATCTTTATCTCTCTCTGACGCATTAAATTTATATACGCTAGAAGAAGAGAGGCCGACAGGCCCAACGCTTGACGCGCTTATTTAGGTATGGCTCTAACTCAACTCCGCTGTGTCGTGGCTCTTATATACCTGCGCCCACACTTATGGCAACTCTAGAACGTTCTGAAGTTTATCGCTCATTCTCTTTCTCTCGCTGTTCGCAGTGTTCATCCAACTTGACGTTTCTCTTTGTGGAACATTCTACGTCATTCCTCGAACATTCTGCCTATTTCTCGTTGTTCGCTTTGTGTTGCCG
>NW_023483451.1:0-1657 GCF_013731165.1 Rhagoletis pomonella | reverse complement strand
CGGCAATCCTAAAGTTTTCGCCGGCACTCCCTCAACGGACTCTTTCACGCCAATGAGGTTATATATTGCCTCTTCGATGGGGGAAAATGGTTTTTGCACATTCGGACCACCTCCAGTGCCTCTCGACTGTTTCAAATTTTCGGCTGCCTTGTGACGCACATACTTTTTTACGCCTGTCCAAACCTAAAAATGTTTAATACAATGTAAGACAGAAATCCTTGTTTTATCGCTTTGTCAAACCTTTTTCCACTCAGTAATGTTTTTTATCGATGGGCCTACAGAGTTCAACTCCATTTCTGCGTTCCGCCAGAAACGGGCAACCTCCTCTTTGTTGTCTCTGTGGAACCCGCGCGCAATATCGGGGCTTGCTTCCATTAGGTTTATCAAAATGCTTTGCTGTCTTTTATTCGTTGTTTTCGACCTGAAAAATATCAAACAAATCATTTAAATCAAGCAATTTTAAATTCCAAGGAGAATTACTTACATTTTTTATACAAGCTCCCTTTTAAATCTTTGACGGAACTTCTCCCGAAATACCCAAGCCAATTTTCTCTTTTTTGACATTCTTGATACCTACTTTTTTCCCGAAATAGATTTACCCTTTTTCGAAGTTCGTTTAGAATAGGAGGAAAAGGAAAATAGAAAAAATCCTCAGGGAATTTTTATTCATGATAGGAGGAAAGAGAAAAGAGAGATAATTCCCAGGGAGTTCTGTTCAGAATCGTGCTGTATATGTAATAACTTTTACAGAAAATTAGAGCCTAAGTCATGCAACTTTTTGTACAAAAAAATCTCCACATAAAATAATAAAAGTAAAAGTGTTAAAGTTTTGTAAGTAAATAAACAAGAATTTAGGTAAATTAATAAACATTTAATAGTGTCGCGACATATTTTTCTTTTTCTCTTTAAAGCTTACTAATTTTTTATAAAAGCCCAGCTTATCGTCTAACGAAAACCATGTCAATCCCAATTTCAAACTTTATGCAACAATTAATAAAATTCCTCACAGTTTCACCAAAATTTCAAACTTCGGAATCAGAATTTTGAGAAAAATGTTTGGTATGCAATTTTATAGTCCTTTAAATTTTAGTATAATAAACAGTGTCACGTATTTTTCTCTATACAAAGAAGTTCGTTTTTATATGGAAGAAAATATGTGACACTGATACCAACAAAATTTTAAAAAATCAACGAGATTCTTCAGCAACTTGAAACCTGCCATTTATTATATTATTTATTATTTAAATAAATGAGTTCATATTACCTTCAAACGTAATTTTTACATGTCTTTTTGCTATATTCAAACTAAAAAAAGTCATCCACACTATCGAGACTATCGACGGCAGCGCACTATTGAGACTATCGATGGCAGCGACAGAGCTGGGTCGTAATGATTCCTTTAGGTATTAAATTACTCCCAATTACAGATTACAAGGAATTGTAATCAGGAATTAATTCCTTCAGTCCACAGCAAAGGAATCGATTACTTTTTCAATACCTTGAAGAAATTTCAAATGTAATTGGTTTTTTCTTTAATTCCATTGTAAGGAATTTCATATTGTAATTGGAATAAATTACGTGCTAGTAATGTAATTTTTTTCCAATTCCTGTGAAAGGAATTGAAAATGTAATTGATATTTTTTTTCAATTCCATTAC
>NW_023483450.1:0-1658 GCF_013731165.1 Rhagoletis pomonella | reverse complement strand
GCACGGGTACGAAAGTGGAGACATTCTTCTGAATCTGTAGAAAAAACCATTGGGGTATAATCGTTGTGCTGGGTAAGCAGATACAGTGTCACGGCTATACTCAATCCCGACTCTTGAGTGTTCGTTCGCGCACTCTGGGCAACGTGAGAAACCCATGTTCGAGATGCTGTAACCAATCCAAGTGGAGCCTTGGGTCACGGCGGAAAGAGAGGGAGCTTCGGTGGGGCCACTCCGACTTATTCGGTTTAAGGGCTGACTGAAGTCTGCAGCGTCTGTTCACCAGTAGGTGCGGCTGCAAGCGGGTGTCAGTCTTGGAGCAAGCGGCTCGCTATATATACGTATATTTGGTGGCGAAACCATCCCCGTCCCAGCAATGGGTTATACGCTAGGTTTAAGACTCGCCACGTAAAAACCACTTCTAGTGAAGAAAAAAAAAGAAAGCCTAAGTGAGACCCCCATTATGATGACGACCTCGCTTAAAGAACTAAGATTTGAGGGCATGCACATGGAATGTCCGGACCCTTAATGGGGAAGGTGCCTCTTCCCAGCTGCTTGATCTCCTCGTAAGGAAAACAGCTGACATCACCGCCATTGAAGAAATACGTTGGACGGGGCAAGGCAAACAATGCCTGGGGCTTTGCGACGTCTACTACAGCTGCTATGTAAAGGAGCGCAAATTCGGTGTTGGATTTGTGGTGGGAGAGAAACTCCGTCTCCAAGTACTGTCGTTTACCGCGGGGGACGAGCGTCTAGCCACAATCCGTATCAAAGCGAGATTCTGCGCCCATGCCCCGACGGAAGGAAAGGACGAGGTATTCAAGGATATCTTCTTCGAGCGCTTGGAGCGCACGCCCATCGATCATTTTGTGGTAGAAGCAAGGCATGCTTTCAGTGTTTTAGACGTACGTACACTCCGGGGCCCACACATCGACTCGGACCACCATTTTTTGCACCTGCCTCTGTGCAGCAAATAATGTGCGTCCAAATATGCAAGGAAAGCTTAACGTCGAAAAACTGCAATCACAAAAGACAGCCAATGCTCTTCAACAAACCGACATATGCGTGTAGTGGAACCACATCTCCCACTCATTAAGTACCGCCGCTAAAGAAATAGTAGGATTTCAGCGAGCCCGAAAGAACAACTGGTACGATGACGAGGTCGGGAAGCTGCAAAAAAAAGATGCCGCCTACAGGGCCACGCTGCGATAAAGCGCAACGCGCGATATGTGGTACCGTTATAAGGAACTGAAGAGGGAAGCGAGACGTATTAGCCGCAATGAGAAGAGAGAGGCCGAAGAATTTTACCAGCGAGTTAGGCGACTTACAGAAGGTTTCAAGACCAGGGCATACTCCTCTAAGAACAACAATGGCGAACTTGTTACTGATGTTCAGAAAGTCCTTAAATTATGGAGGAACACTTCTCCACCCTACTGAATGGTAGCAGAACGGAAAGTTGTAGAGGAGAAGAACCCGAGCCCGCAGCCGATGATGACGGAGTCGATGTACCACCGCCTGACTATGACGTGGTACAAATAGCAATAACGCGGCTGAAAAACAACAAAGCTGCTGGAGCTGAAAGCCTGCCAGCTGAGCTATGCAAGTACGGTGGCGAGAAGTTGATAAGGTGCATGCATCAACTCTTATGCAGAATATGGTCA
>NW_023483449.1:0-1658 GCF_013731165.1 Rhagoletis pomonella | reverse complement strand
CTCTGCTCAACTACGGAAAAATGCCTTTCCAACGGTGTTCTTGGTTTCGGTTCGGTAGAATCGCCAAACGAACGGAGACAAAATTTATGTTAGCGTATTAATATATAGATATTTCATTTTGAAGGTTAACAAATTAGATAAACAGGCTGCCTGGGAGGATGTTTTGAAAAAAGCCCAATCCCTGCAACTGGCGTCGGCCCACAAAACATGGACCTATGCGAGGGACAGTTTGTTTGGGCTCTGGAAGAGCCGGACATTGGTAAGTACAACAATTTATTGCCTACACATAGCACATATTTATATTTGACTCATTTGTTACTGTTGGAATTTCTATTAATTCTTTTATTGTGCAATGGTAATAACTAACAAGCATCTTGTTGACAACAACAACACAAATCGTTATCATAGACATTGTTGTTGTGAGTTAACAGTGCGCTCAATAAACAACTCTTGCTGATTAGAAGAACGGGTATATGCACAATATAATTATTTGCTATATGTACTGTAAAAATATACCGTAAGTATTTGAATAGGCAAATATTCATTTCGCGTATGTATGTATGTACCTTGTACATACAGTGGCTTAATAAAGTTTAAATACACCTCGTTGGCATGAAATATATTGTTCTGATTATTATATTTGAAAATAAGCTAATATTTGTACTCGAGCGCACTTGTGCACAAGGCTATATTAATTTTGTTCACATAACGGTTGTTTGTAACAGCCAAAACGAATCGAGATAAATATAGACAAATGTATACATAAATGCTCAGAATGAATAGAGAAATCGATTAAGCCATGCCTGTCTGTCCGTCTGTCCGTCCGTCCGTGTACACGATAACTGGAGCAAAAATTGAGATATCTCAACGAAATTTGGTATGTAGGCTTCCGTTAATCCAAGGTAGGTTGGTATTGAAAATGGGCGTAATCGGACTGTAACCACGCCCACTTCCCATATAACGGTAATTTCCAGAAATACGAAAACTGCGATATTTTAGTAACTACTGAAGATAATTCACTCAAAATGGATATTTACAATAATTTTCAGACGAAAAATAAGAATATTATAAATTTTTGGAAAATGGACGTAGCCACGCCCACTTATGGTTACATGTGTGTATCTTGGTAACCGCTGCACCAATTTCTTCCAAACTTGGCACAGTTGTTGGCCTTGATATATCATACTAAATGGGCGAAAATTTTAAAAATCGGACAATAACCACGCCCACATCCCATATAACGGTAATTTTCGGAAATACGAAAACTGCGATATTTTATTAACTACTAAAGATTATACACTCAAAAGTGATATTTACAACAATTTTTAGATGAAAAATAAGAATATTATAAATTTTTGGAAAATGGGCGTAGCCACGCCCACTTATGGTTACATGTGTATATCTTGGTAACCGCTGCATCGATTTCTTCCAAACTTGGCACAGTTGTTGGCCTTAGTACAGCATACTAAATGGCCGAAAATTTAGAAAATCGGACAATAACCACGCCCACATCCCATATAACGGTAATTTAGAGAAATACAAAATCTTCGATAAATCAGTAAATATTAAAGCTAATTTATTCAAAATTGATGCTTGCAACAATTCTTTACCAAGAAATACGTTTATGGTAAAATTTTGGAAAATGGGCGTGGCACCGC
>NW_023483448.1:0-1658 GCF_013731165.1 Rhagoletis pomonella | reverse complement strand
TAGTGCATAGGGCGACATCTGTAGTGAATAGGGCGAGGTAGATGACATCTAGATGTCGCCCTATGTACTACGTTCGCTACAGCGGAAATAGACGACACGCCATTTCTTTAAAAGTTCCTATAAAAAGTCTAGTGCATAGGGCGACATCTGTAGTGAATAGGGCGAGGTAGATGACATCTAGATGTCGCCCTATGTACTACGTTCGCTACAGCGGAAATAGACGACACGCCATTTCTTTAAATAAAATTAATTGGTGCTCGTTTGTATGTACATACATATGTAAATGCATGTGTGTGCACCTTTCTATTAATACCGTTGAATTGTTTTAATATCTATCGCAAAATTTTATACAGACAAGACAAAAAAGTAGAAAATAAATAATATAAAAAAAAACTTTTTAATATACAACGCTTTTATAAATGGACTAAAAAGTAGAAAATAATATTTCTCAGTCCCATAGAATTTGTTTTGATAACTTTTGATTTTGAAATTTTAGCAAAAGTCGTTATAACCAATTTATGAGATTGAAAATGAAAAGCGTGGGGCGCATGCAATACAAAGCATTATATTTAATTGACAATAGGCAAACTACATAACATAGACTTAAAATTTCTTCAGTGAAAGTACAAATTTGAGATCGATTTTAAGCGGTCGTTATTCATATATCCACATACATATGAACATATATTACCCTTCATATCAATTCAGGTGGCTATTATATGCGCCCCACGCTTTTCATTTTCAATCTCATAAGTTGGTTATAACGACTTTTGCTGAAATTTCAAATTCAAAAGTTATCAAAACAAATTCTATGGGACGGAGAAATATTATTTTCTACTTTTTAGTCCATTTATAAAAGCGTTGTATATTAAAAAGTTTTTTTTTATATTATTTATTTCAAATTATTGTTGCTTTTCCACAATAACAATTTTCATTTAAAAAACGGCCTCGAGCTCAATATAAATTGTTGAATATAATTGATATAAAAAAAAGGCCAAAAAATAACAAAAACAAATCACTTAAGGACGAGCCCACCTAAAAGTTAAACATTCTAAAAATAGAATTATTAGCAAAAACCAACAATACCAACAACCACATGATCAAGTGAATTGCAGCGGAATAGCTGCGTTTGATTGTGTTGGCATAACAAAAATGAAAATAGTGGAAAAAAGCAAACGATAATTTACAAGGCGTACTTAGCACGGTGCATAGGCAACTGGCTGAGTCAGTGGGATCGTCGGTTCGAATCCTACTGAAAGAAGTCTGATGAGGAAATGTGGCGATTTCCGAAATAGCTATCACTTCTACCATTTTTTAAAATTATTGTTGCTTTTCCACAATAACAATTGTCATTTAAAAAACGGCCTCGAGCTCAATATAAATTGTTGAATATAATTGTTATAAAAAAGGCCAAAAAATAACATAAACAAATATTTCTTTTAAAATAAAAATAAGCGGAATCGGCCCAATTTTATATAACCCTGCTGACATGAAAATTTTCTCCGCGATAAGGCTGTTTATTAGCCATTTCTAGCAGGTTTGGATAGCTTAGTCAAAATGGAAACATATATAGGTATTTGGATTTTAAGAAAACAAGGCTTGCTGTTTGCCTCGGCTAAAACGGCAAATTTTTTTTACAAAACAGCTAACAAATCGGC
>NW_023483447.1:0-1658 GCF_013731165.1 Rhagoletis pomonella | reverse complement strand
ATAAATTTACGGCTGTAAAAGTTTCAAAATTTTCTTGTTTTTTAAAAGGGTAATAAAACTATATGTAGAGACCAAGGCATATTGAACAGGTAGTGTCAGTGATTAAATTTTTTTTTATTTTATTTTTCAAATTATTTGGTGTCTAAAGTTCAATATGGTTTATTATGTTTCCACAAAAATTCAAAACTTCTAAAATGTATTTTCAAATTAAATGTTTTTTACAAAAAGAAGCGGTTGGGAACCACCTTTTAGAGCGTTCGATTAACTCACGAGAACAAATGCTGTAGGATGGAAAAATGTACAGAGAAAGAATGTCGCATAATTTTTTTATTTTTTTTATTTAATTTTTAAAAATTTTGTATACAATTTTTACATGACCCACTATGATATTAAAAAAACAAAAAAAGAATAGTTTTGCTCAAGGATTTCCATCTAAATTAGAAATTCGCGTGAATAAAATATGAAATTTAAGTGAAGTCGTTGGGATTACTACAAAGCCATATTTAGTAGCACTGTGACCCAAATATATTTGCAAACAGGGTTGCCACCTATCAAAGAGTTTAAAATAAATTTGATAAAAATAAAATATTCCAATATGGAAATGGTCTTCTAGAATCTAGATCAGCGATGAACAGAGAGCGAGCTTTAACTCTGTGCACGGACATACATATAAAATCTATAGAAAGCTTCAAAAAGTTTCTTTGGCTTGATAAGTTTTGTTCGTAACTGATCTTGAGTTAAGTAAGCCTCCTCCAATTTAATAACGTAAGCGAGAAGAAGAAAATTCCTGCACGGATCGCCAACATTTTCATACATACATAAGTACGTTCATGTACATATGTATGTATGTAAATGTTGGCGATCCGTGCAGGAATTTTCTTCTTCTCGCTTACGTTATTAAATTGGAGGAGGCTTACTTAACTCAAGATCAGTTACGAACAAAACTTATCAAGCCAAAGAAACTTTTTGAAGCTTTCTATAGATTTTATATGTATGTCCGTGCACAGAGTTAAAGCTCGCTCTCTGTTCATCGCTGATCTAGATTCTAGAAGACCATTTCCATATTGGAATATTTTATTTTTATCAAATTTATTTTAAACTCTTTGATAGGTGGCAACCCTGTTTGCAAATATATTTGGGTCACAGTGCTACTAAATATGGCTTTGTAGTAATCCCAACGACTTCACTTAAATTTCATATTTTATTCACGCGAATTTCTAATTTAGATGGAAATCCTTGAGCAAAACTATTCTTTTTTTGTTTTTTTAATATCATAGTGGGTCATGTAAAAATTGTATACAAAATTTTTAAAAATTAAATAAAAAAAATAAAAAAATTATGCGACATTCTTTCTCTGTACATTTTTCCATCCTACAGCATTTGTTCTCGTGAGTTAATCGAACGCTCTAAAAGGTGGTTCCCAACCGCTTCTTTTTGTAAAAAACATTTAATTTGAAAATACATTTTAGAAGTTTTGAATTTTTGTGGAAACATAATAAACCATATTGAACTTTAGACACCAAATAATTTGAAAAATAAAATAAAAAAAAATTTAATCACTGACACTACCTGTTCAATATGCCTTGGTCTCTACATATAGTTTTATTACCCTTTTAAAAAACAAGAAAATTTTGAAACTTTTACAGCCGTAAATTTAT
>NW_023483446.1:0-1658 GCF_013731165.1 Rhagoletis pomonella | reverse complement strand
CCTCCACCGCCAGGCGGTGTTGGAAAGATCGCGCCACCACCATCAACGGCCGGCGGTTCAGTGCGACAAAGTCCGGGAACTTCGCCTGCACATAAAGCGCCTGGTGGTCCAGGCACCGAGTGGACGGATTATGCCTCGGCAGGGTAAAATAAAAATTCTTTAAAAAAAAGTACAAATTACTTATAATTTTATTTCCTTTATAGTGGTCAAGGCCAGGCACAACAGCAGCAGAATGCAACAAACGCAAATTGGGTGCAATTCTAATTAGGTTTGAACAAATATATAAATACATATACATAAACTCATTCAGAGAAGCATAAAAGTAAATGTATGTTCATTAATAACATACTAATGCTAGAAAGATTTAACAACAAACAAAGAAAATGAAACGGAAAATTAAAAAAGCTTTTGGCCAGAATCGTATTGCATATAATTTATTGCATTCATGTTAGTAATATTTTGCGCGGCTATGTATAAGTACATGTAACACTAATCATACAATATCGACAATTTAACGAAATTTAAGGAATTAGCAAAAAGTTAAAACGGTAATCAAACCAGTTTATGGTATAGCAAAAATTAAAAAAAAAAAAATACGGCAAATGTGTATGTAAAACTTGTTGATGTAATATAAAATAGAGTATTAAAGAGTTCAGTTTATTAATAAAATTAAGTATGTATATCTTAATTATACAATGCAATTTTTGAAAACAATTACATACATTAATGCATACGAATGTGCTCCAAACAAAAAAAAAGAACTGAACAGTTAAAAAAGAAAGTAGAAAAATAAATTCGAGCAAACATTATTGCTAACATGGCATTAATACATATTTTTTAACAAAATTTGTAGAAAACTTTTTGTTGTTTAAATTTCAGTAATTTTAAAAAATTATTTAATTCATCTGGTATGTCAAGAGCACTCACTAACACTACAGATGTACTTACAACGTTTGCGTTGCTTAAATATATTCGCATTTTTATATAACTTTTATTTAGATTTGCATACACATTCCACTCTGTATTATTATTGGTTTGATAATTATAATTTGTTATCATTATTCACCTTTCAAAACATATTTGTTCTTACTCTAGTATTTGCAGAAGGATTTTGTGATTTTTTATGTTTGCTAATAAATTTTGAGTTCGTAATTTTTTTCAACGTAATTCGTAAGAGGCATTGACAATGAATTGCACACTCACCATTTTCATTGTAACCAACGGAAAATTTTATGAAATTTAAAAGTTAATACATATTCACTACTATTAAATATTGAAGCATAACCTAAAATGTTCGTATTTAGATTGTTCAGTGCTTTTGCAATTACTTAGTGCATATTAATTTTAGTATTTTGTTGCATAAAAAATTAAACTAAAAATTTAATTCAATAACCGATTATTGCAAAATGTGCAACATATATTTTTTCTTGAACTCATTTAATATACATATTAAAATAACAATTTTCAAATAACAAAAAAAGAATTTCCATCTCTATTACTTATGTATGCTCCGCTTTGACTGGCAAGTTTTTGAGTATGTAAAGAAATATGTATTTTAAAGTAAGTTATGTATGTAATCAAGATTGGTGAACAATATTACCGAAATTGAGAAAAAATATTTTTATTTACATAATAAATTAATTAACTTGATGCAAAAG
>NW_023483445.1:0-1658 GCF_013731165.1 Rhagoletis pomonella | reverse complement strand
TCATCAATTAGTGGTAGAGGGTAGTTGTCGCGAACAGTTATTTTATTCAGAGCCCTATAGTCAATACACATGGGAATCTTCCCATTCTTCTTCCGCACTAACACAATTGCGGAGGCGTATGGTGAGTTACTGGGCCTGATTATCCCTTCTTTCTGCAAGTCGTCCACTATGGATTGTACGTCACCCCGTTCGGAATAGGAAAGTCGCCGAGGAGGACAATGAAACGGTATATCAGTCGTTAAATGTATTTTCATTTTATACATGAAAGGTTCAACCTCAATGCCTGTCTTTAAGTAAGTGTATTCTATCAATCGTTCTATATCTGAACGTTGATCTTTAGGCAACTTGGAATCAATATCAAGACAATCTTTATCCATACTCATTTCAAAAAAAAAAAATCTGGGACCTCAACGGCACTAAGACTGATACATTCATTTCGGTCTTTAGCATCACGGTTTCGGCACTTTGGTATATCATTAATCGAGTTTCCGAAGGCCCCGTCAGTCTTGAGGGCATTTACAGTTTTTAATGACTTATTTAAATACGTTTTACTGTTATGAATAGTTTTCAAAGTGTTTCCATCTATACTAGCTAATTTTATATTAAATAACTTCAAAAAGTCTCGTCCCAAAATAACCGGCAAAGACATACAATTATCAGCAAGTACTTTTAATTCAACAACATTCATTTTATTTTTGAAAGAAATTTTACATTCAATTGTACCAAACATTAGTAGCGGTTTTCCACCGATTCCCTTAAATGTAGAAGCAGTTTTCTTCATTGCTTTCATACCCAGTTCTTTTGGGACGTCCGAAAATCTAATAAAACTGACCGGACTGCCAGTATCAAAAAGAGAAAGAATTACGTTTGAGACTATTCCCCTAGCTAGCTTAAATTCTATGCTTACATAATTGTGCTCTCCAACGATCTCGGCATCGTCACTGTACTCCACTACGGCAGCTACATCGTCTTTACGTTTGAGAACCTTTATCGGGTTGGGACAAGCTCGATGATCATGCCCATCCTCCAGCATTTGAAGCATGACCCATCCGGCCTTAGCGGAAATGGGCAGTTGGGTTTTATGTGCCCAGTTTGCGAGCAGTTGTAACAGAGTTGCTTCTGCTCTGTCTTCTGCTTCACGGCAGTCGGCGGCTTCTGGTCTATAGTTTTTGTACAGAAATATTTATTTTGTTAGCGGCTGATGATAGTCTTAAGTTCATCGATGCGAATTTGGAACACTGTTCCCAATGCCATCGATTATAAAATCGACCACCTCCTGCTCCGCAATGTTTGCTTGCTTTGCGATAGCCTGCATTGAAAGGACATAGCAATGCATTGTTTCGTCTTTCTTTCGCCACAGTCTCTGCGACAGCATTTTATAGATATCTTGCCTGGTCACCGCAAAATTGAATTCTTTCATTAACGTCTTCTTAAGCGCACAGTAATTCAACGCCGTCGTAGTCGAGAGGAACACGCGCGCAGTTCCGGTTAAAGAACGACGGAGTGCCAGCAATTTAAAATTCTCGTCCGCTCCCGTCGACTGCATGATCTCTTCAAGGTCTCTTATAAAGGTTTGGACCGGATAAGCTACGTCATCACCATTAAATTTGAGCAAGGCATGCTCGATATCACCAAAATCAAGCTTTCGATGGCATTTC
>NW_023483444.1:0-1658 GCF_013731165.1 Rhagoletis pomonella | reverse complement strand
ATTGTTTCAAATGCTCGCTTGAAATCCAAGAAAACAGCCACTATACAATTCCCGTTGTACATTTCTGACTTCCAGTGTGAAATTACTAGATTTATTGCCGACTCACAGCTATGACGTTGTCGGAATCCCGATTGGTTTTCCGATATTAGCCGATTATTCTCCATGTAGCCTTCTAATTGCATATGCACCACTTTTTCAAGTATTTTACTTTCGGTCATTAACATATTGATGGGACGTAACTCTTCAGGATTCAGCGTGTTTTTAACTTTTTCTACTGGTACCACCATTGAAGTTTTCCATTCTTTTGGAAATTCTCCCAGTTCGAACGACGCATTAACAATTTCAAGGAGGATTGGACCCAGCACATCAAATTCACATAGTATTATTTTTGGGGATATCAAGTTATAGTCTTTCTTGTTATTCATTGCTTCGAGTATACTCTTGAGCTCATTCAATTCTAATTTCTTAAATTTAAATAGTTTATCACAAGGCTTTACGTTGTTTATATATGTCACATTGGGTATATTTCTATTCAGCTCTTCAACACTTTCTATAAAAAATTTATTAAGTTCGTTTGCGATTTCCAACGGGTTTTTTATCTCGATGGATTTCACCATAATTTTGCTAATTTCTGTTCTCTCTTCGTTTAGGACAAATTGTTTTATTGTTCTCCACATCGTCTTTTGGTCATTCGATGCATCAACCTTCTTCGAAATGTAGCTGTTTCGCGCTTTTTCAAGTTCTTTTGAATACCTATTTCGGTACTGTTTATAGTTCTGCCACTCTGCTTGGGAGTTGCTCCATTTTGCTGATTTATATAACTCAATTTTTGTTTTTTTCATTTGGAGCAGATTAGCACCAAACCACCCATCAAAGTTTCTTTTTTGTTTAACCGTTCTAGCCGTAATCATTTTTTTTATAGGTTCCTTTATTTTCTCACTGAAAATGTTCACAGTTTCGTTAAAATTATGTATGTCAATTTTCGAGAATTTTGACTTTGCTATTTCTTCAGCGAATAGAATATTGTCAAAGCGGAACTTTTTTATTAAGCTGATGCCACATAAAACATTTGCTTCGCTTTACGTGACAGATTCGCTTTGACAGCTAAGATGAATTGTATGAAAATGCACAAAGCATGCCACATAGATCATTGAAGCTGCAGCGCGAAGCGAAAAGATGGCCAACTCCCATCTTTTTGCGCGCTTTGACAATCAGCCGGTTTAATATTTATTTTGTTTCGTCCAAATTCGAGTATTCATGCTGAAACATAAAACTCAATTACATTGCTGATAATTTTAAAGCAAAATATCTTAAATCCACAGCAATTTTGACGAGTAAAAAAGCAGTGCAAAATTGATTTCTTGGCGTTCATTGTGGCATACCTTTTGCGTCTGGCGCTTTGCTGGCAAATTTATAAATGTCACGCAAAGCTACAAAGTTTTATCTGGGTCAGCTTTACTTTCACGAGCTTATTGCATCTTTCCTGTCTTTTTTTTATATTAATTTCAATGGACTCATGATCACTTATTTTATAGTTGGCGTTAACCTTGGCTTCGGCTTTTGAAATATTAGTCAATACATAGTCAATTAGCGTTGCGCTAGTTCTTGTGATTCTTGTTGGTTCCAGAACTATTTGCTTTAATGCATTGTCTGACACT
>NW_023483443.1:0-1659 GCF_013731165.1 Rhagoletis pomonella | reverse complement strand
AAAACCTCGGACATGGTTGTAGTGGAAATATTTTGTTTATTAACAAGCAATTTTTATTCAACAATTTTTATTGAGCTCGAGGCCGTTTTTTAATGAAAGTTTATTGTGGAAAAGCAACAATAATTTGAAAAAATGGTAGAACTGATAGCTATTTCGGAAATCACCACATTTCCTTATCAGACCTCTTTCAGTAGGCTTCGAACCGACGATCCCACTGACTCAGCCAGTTGCCTATGCACCGTGCTAAGTACGCCTTGTAAATTATCGTTTGCTTTTTTTCACTATTTTCATTTTTTTGTTATGCCAACACAATCAGGCGCAGCTATTCCGCTGCAATTCACTTGATCATGTGGTTGTTGGTATTGTTGGTTTTTGCCAATAATCCTATTTTTAGAATGTTTAACTTTTAGGTGTGCTCGTCCTTAAGTTATTTGTTATTGTTATTTTTTGGCCTTATAACAATTATATTCAGCAATTTTTATTGAGCTGGAGGCCGTTTTTTAATGAAAATTCATTGTGGAAAAGCAACAATAATTTGAAAAAGTGGTAGAAGTGATAGCTATTTCGGAAATCACCACATTTCCTCATCAGACGTCTTTCAGTAGGCTTCGAACCGACGATCCCACTGACTCAGCCAGTTGCCTATGTACCGTGCTAAGTACGCCTTGTAAATTTTCGTTTGCTTTTTTCCACTATTTTAATTTTTTTTTTATGCCAACACAATCAAGCGCAGCCATTCCGCTGCAATTCACTTGATCATGTGGTTGTTGGTATTGTTGGTTTTTGCTAATAATTCTATTTATAGAATGTTTAACTTTTAGGTGTGCTCGTCCTTAAGTTATTTGTTATTGCTATTTTTTGGCCTTATAACAATTATATTCAACAATTTTTATTGAGCTCGAGGCCGTTTTTTAATGAAAATTTATCGTGGAAAAGCAACAATAATTTGAAAAAATGGTAGAAGTGATAGCTATTTCGGAAATCACCACATTTCCTCATCAGACTTTTTTCAGTAGGCTTCGAACCGACGATCCCACTGACTCAGCCAGTTGCCTATGCACCGTGCTAAGTACGCCTTGTAAATTATCGTTTGCTTTTTTCCACTATTTTAATTTTTTTGTTATGCCAACATAATCAAGCGCAGCTATTCCGCTGCAATTACCTTGATCATGTGGTTGTTGGTATTGTTGGTTTTTGCTAATTATTCTATTTATAGAATGTTTAACTTTTAGGTGTGCCCGTCCTTAAGTTATTTGTTATTGTTATTTTTTGGCCTTATTTACTTAGAATTACCGAAATCGGTTGACGTGGTGCAAAGTTATGCGGTAACATATATAAAAAAAATAAAATAAAATAAAAAATAAAAAATATTCCGACGAACTGATAACCTCCTCCTTTTTTGGAAGTCGGTTAAAAATTTTGTCGAAAATTCTACAAATGTAGACTACCGAGCACACGAAGGTTAAATGTTGTGGCTGCGTATATATAGCTGCATTGTTAGCTCTGCTCTAATTGTCGATTGCTCGTCTACTTCACCTATTGCTGGCAATCGAGTTGTCAAACTATCGATGGAGCTATCGATAGTATCGATAGTTTAAATTTTTTTAGACTATCAATACTCATTGATAGTTCTTTCTTATACTATCAAAAATATCGATA
>NW_023483442.1:0-1659 GCF_013731165.1 Rhagoletis pomonella | reverse complement strand
AAATAAACAATGCTTCATAGATCGATTTTTTTTAAATCTAACTTCATAAAGTTCTTTAAAAATATTTTGTAAATGAGGCCATAAGAGCTAGGGGGAGAGTTACAACACAAAAATACATTTAAGGCGCAGCGAAGCACGCCGGGTAATTGCTAGTATACATATACGAAGCACGATTGAGAGAATACAAAGGTTGCGCCGATCTCGGACCGCTATTCCTCTCTTAACGAATTTGACAGAATCGTTGTTTGCATGACGTCACACTGCTGCAACTTGTTTACGTTTTCCTTGCAACATTTTTTCTTCTTCTTCCATTCTTGCTCACACAAAAGTTATTCTCAAAAATCCTCTCTGATCGGCGCAATCTTGTATTCTATCATTCTTGTATACGAAGCATACACGTGGGCATAGCTGATTACACACTTCATCTGTACGAAAAACGATCTACCAATGCTCGTCAATGAGCGAAACAGAAATCGTTTTGTTTGTGTCTTTGGACCAGGGTGGGCAAAAACTCGGAGTTCGAGCGAGCGAGTGAGCAAACTCCTACTCAATGCCTCGCAGACAACGAGGCGCTCGCAGCTCGTACTCGTAGCGGCAATGAGGCGAGGCACGAGAAGTTTGCCTCGCTCGCCAAACGAGCGAGCGCTGCTTGTTTCCTCGCGCTCCTATTAAACGAGCGAGGCTGTTGTGTGTTGCCTCGCTCGCAGTACGAGGCGAGTAGCTGTCTGCATACTCGCTCTGCTAGGTAAGACGAGTGAGCGAGGAGCGAGCGAGGAGCGAGCGCTCCGAGTGCACTATACAACACATGCATTTTTGTTCATAAAAATGTGGGAATGTATGTCAATAGATTATGTACGAAAGTATGTTAATAATTGTATATACATATGTACATATGCATATAAATATGTGAATATTATATCGAGCCCTAACCGCCAAAATAACGTAAGCGACATTTTTTTAAAAATTTTATTTTTGATGCAGAAATGTACCTAGATGCTCTAGGAATATTTCTGCATCAAAAAGAAAATTTTGAAAAAAATGTCGCTTACGTTATTTTGGCGGTTAGGGCTCGATATTAGGGCAGCTTTTAAAACAACAAATAAAATTTATTACATACGTAAGCACAGATTATGGAATGAGATATTTTTTAGAGTTATATACATACATAACATGCATATTTATATATGTATGTATGTATGTATTTATGTATGTATGTACATATGCATGTATTTTGTCTTTACAGAGAAAAGTAAGTAACGAAGATAGTATAGATAATCGTTTGTGCCGCAGAAACAAAAAACAAGTAAGCACTTGTTAGCACCCCAAAATAGTTTGCTACTTGTAGCAGTTATGCTGTATACCTGAATGAAATATAATCCTTGGAGAAAAAATTTATTTGTGGCCTGTTGTTCAAGGACATATGTACATATGTATGTATGTATGTATGTATGGATATGTATTTGCGTAAACAAAGAATAGAGGCCGGTTCACATACAACTTTGGCGTTGCGTTGGCGTTGAATTTCAAAGCAGCCATCCACCGTATATATGTACTTACCATTACGTCACTTCGTTTGCCTGCCTGAGTAAATTGTTTGCCTTTGATGTCTCGTTTTTTCCCCTTTGTCCACTCAGCTTTTACCTACTTCACATCGCCCCC
>NW_023483441.1:0-1659 GCF_013731165.1 Rhagoletis pomonella | reverse complement strand
TTCAGATGCAGGAGCGCGCTGTTAGAGCCTTGGGGCTGCTCTTTTGTAGGGGCGTTTCATTCGGGTGTCCTCAGTAGACAACCGTCCTCTCGTTTGCAGCGGAGTACGAATTTCACGTATCTCGCAACTGCTTCCCACTTTTCTGCGCTGGAAATCATTATCCCAACTATGTTGTCCGGAGTAATGTCTCCGTGTCTTTCTTCCAACATTCTGCGCGAAATCAAGAAGTGTTCGCAGGTGAAGAATGTGTGGTACACGTTATCTTCGACGTTTCCACAGTAGTGACAGAACGGTGAGTCCACCCTTCCCATTCTATGAAGATATTCTCGGAAGTAACCATGACCGGTGAGGAATTGCGTCAGGTAGAAATCGACTTCCCCATGTGGTCTGTTCAGCCATGTTTGAAGGTCGGCTATCAGGGAGTGTGTGTCCATCGACCTTTTGTGCTCGCGTTCCAGTTTTGTTGCCACTGCTGGATCAGTTGCTCGCGCGCCCTTGCCGCGGCAGCTGCTCGACCTATCTCGGCACTGAGATTGTAAATCTCTTTTCGCTCGTAAGCAAGTAGCTCAATTGGCATGACGCCATAAATAACTAGAACCGCGTCCGCGGACACTGTACGGTATGCAGAAGCAATGCGTAGTGCCCCTCTGCGCTGTACCGAAGACATTTGAACCCGGTATTTTTTGACTTTCAATGCGTCAGCCCATATTTCTGCCCCGTACAGGAGCACCGATTGGACCGCTGTCATCAGAAGCTTCCTGCGGCATGGCTTCGGGCCGCCCACGTTCGCCATCAGCCGGCTTAGAGCCGCCGTGCTCTGCGCAGCTTTTTCACATACTCCATGGATGTGTTCCCAGAATGTGAGTTTGCTGTCAAGCTTCACCCCTAGGTATTTTGTAGACCTAGAAGTCGTCACGGGTTGAGGTCCGACCATTATATTTATAATTGTTGGGATCCGTTTCCTGGTGAGGAGCACGATCTCCGTTTTGGCTGTAGCCAATTGCAGACCGTGATCGCTCATCCATCCACTGACGTTGCGTATGACCTGGTTTAGCTTGAGCTGTGCTAGCTGGACATTTCTTGCTGTTATGACGGCTGCCACGTCGTCCGCGAAGGCGACAAGGAAGGCGCTCTCCGGCATTTCCGTGCGCAACAGACTCTCATACGTGGCGTTCCAGAGGTCCGGGCCAAGTACAGACCCCTGTGCCGCTCCGCCGGTTATACGTCTTTTTCTCTGACCTTGTGTTGTGTCGTACAAAAGCCAACGGTCTCTGAGGTAGTCCCGGATCATGTCTAGCAAGTATGTTGGAACCTTGAATGACCGTTCCAAGGCCTCCAGCATATCGTCCCATCTTGCCGAGTTGAAGGCGTTCTTGACGTCCAGTGTTACTAGCAGCACTATTGGCCGCGCCTGGTGGCAGGCTTCTTCGGCCTTACTTCGCCAATTGCTCCTATAGTTGAGTGTCCCTTCCTGAAGCCATGTTGTCGGGGTGAAAGGCCTCCCTCGCTTTCTATGGCTGACGTCAAGCGTATTTTGAGCAGACTCTCCATCATTTTGCCTGCTGTGTCTAGCATGCAGAGTGGCCGGAAGGATGAAGGAGAGTTTGGGTCCCCTTTGCCCTTGGGTATAAGCACCAGTCTCGCCTTCTTCCATTGGCT
>NW_023483440.1:0-1659 GCF_013731165.1 Rhagoletis pomonella | reverse complement strand
TTAACCTTTCTCCCGAAAATTTACATACAGGCTCGAAAATATGCGAGTAACATTCAAATATCGTCGCTTGGATGGAAAATTGCCGGAAGCGTCATTTTGACAATTTGTGGTTTTTGGATATCTTCTTTAGTTTCCGAGTAATTGACTAAAATGTTTTCGGTTATTTGGTACAAATTGCGTTAGTATTGCTGTCGTACTAAGCTAATCAATATCTTTCAAATAGAGTTATCTGTTCCTCTTTAGTTTCCGACATATTCAGCTTTATCATGAGTTCCATTTTCTAGAACCGGGTCACTTTTTCACTTTTCGTTTGCGTGTATTCACTACAGGTGGATGAAAAAATTGTTGGCGAAATTTGGTTCGGGCGAAACCCATGATTAGGCTGATTAGTTTAAAAGTATCGTTAATTTATAAAAATTGTTATCACATTTTGGCGTATATCATTGAAACTGACTGCAAATTTTTTGACAATGTCGTATACGACAAAATTTTATTAAACTCATAAATGGTTGACACTGAACTAAAAAAATAAGATGATTTAAGAATTTCATGAACTGTAGCATTCTCCAATACTTTGGAGAAAATCTGTAGTCTAGTTTCTGAGAAACTGCATTCCAAACTTCAATCGTGAGTTACCGAAAGTAACTTGTAACAATCTTTGATCCAGCCGACGATATAACATTTAGCTAAAATATGCATCTAAATAAATTATAATTGTCATTATTTTCGCAGTTGGAGTATATGCAAGACGAGTATCAAGTATACAAGTATACCTAAACTAGCGCGTTGAGCTTGTATATTTATCACTCTCTAACGCATTAATTATATATACGACAACAACAACAAAGTTATGTCTGTATTTAATAAAGGTCCTATGACAAAATATTCCTGAAATGTATTCGTAGATTTTTATTTACTTTCATTTCAGACATTACTATTGATCTGAATGATTTTTACTAAATACCAGGAATAAACATTTAATAAAAAACTATTTCATTTAAGCTTAACCAACTTTTAGTTGCTAGACAGTAAATGCAACCCTGGATGCATCATTAATGAGCTGAAAAACCAAACGAATAACAACATTCCATCTAAACCAATATTCCCAAAAATTATAAAGCAAAACAAAAACCATTTTTCCAATTTATGCACTGTCATTTTTATTATTGCAATACAGTTTCGCAGCTCTTCAAACATTTTCCACATTATGCTTTTAAAGGTAGTAGTTTCCGACCCCATTTGCTCGTTTTTTTAGTTCTGAATTTAGGCTAGGCTTCATGGGAACTTACTGTGGGTGCAAACAGACCACATTTTGAAAATATGTATATATGTATACACTTCAACTGAATTGTGATATTTACTTTTATTTTATAATGAAAAATGAATTTAATATGCAATTTTTTAAGTTTACTAGGTGTAAGACAATTTTTAATTTTCTTTATATATTGCATGCTTTAGTTTTAATTCTTTTTAAGTTAGGTTGTAAAGGTGAAAATAGGCCTCCTGGGGAACCGAGCACCTTAAAAAAAAAATCGGTAACGCGCCTAAAAGCGTACCTCACAAGCGGTGTGGAAAATGCAAGAACAAATATAAATGGAATAATTTTCGAAATTATGAAATGGTTATTGGTATTTTCCATCTCAAAGGGGATGATTAATT
>NW_023483439.1:0-1659 GCF_013731165.1 Rhagoletis pomonella | reverse complement strand
AGATATGCAACTCTTCCTTTAAAAATTACAAATATAAATATATTTAGAACTCGAAAAATAGTATAGTTTTTATGTTCGAAAAAACATAATCAATTTTTACTGGGTCCCGGGACATAGTGGTGACGAGGGAAATGAGAAAGCGGACAATTGAGTTAGAAAGGGGTCTGAGATGTGACTTGGGCAACGATCCAGATCGTAAAACTTCATTTGGGATTTCTGCCCTCAGAAGTTGAGAGAGTGACTAGGGCAGCCCTCAGTGCGGTGATGCGACGAGATAGGACCCGTCCAGCACTTCCTTTGCGAGTGCCTAGTACTCCGAGGAAAACGCCTCAAATTTCTTGGGGAACAATTATTCGAAAGCGCAGGTATATCAGGGAGAGCTTCAATAGAAGGGCTGCTAGGATTCAATAGAGAATCAAGAAGGTTTAAAGACATGTAGGGAGGGATATGTATGAGGAAACTCCCTGGGCACCGCAATGGGCCTTTGTGGCCTCCGAGTGAACTCTTTTTGAGCTGCCCGCGTAACCTAACGTAGCCTAGTAGATAGTGACTTTAGTCTAGAAAGTTGCAAGTTTAGATTGCCCTTATATTTATAAAAGAAATTAATGCCACGCAAGAAAATAACCAAAATTATTTGAATTTTTAACTTTTGAAGCTGTAACAAATAAAAGCAGAAGGCGAATATGACATTTTTTGATACCGCAAGGGTTCGTAAGGACCCTTTCCAAAGATTTTTGTCGAATATGGAGTAGTGGGTGCTAACGAATAGAGGTGGGCACGTGCCGGGCTTTTAGCAGGGGGCTCGTGCGTGTTTTTGAAAGTTGAGTTTGCACCGGTGCCGGGCCGGCCCTGAAAATTTAGGCCCGTGCCCATCTCTACAAACGAGCACCACTCCGGTGACGTTTTTTATTAATTGCTGATCGCAACGTCGTTATCGATATACATATATATAATGATATCGATAAATATTTCGATAAAAATACCAATGACAATAGCAATATCGAAAAAGATTTCCCTTAAAATTTTGATAAACATGTTAAGAACCTTGCATAAAAATGTTGATAACAATAAGGAGAAAAATATGTGTATTATATAGGATTTATCGACTAAGTGAAGATAATGACATCGATTACAAACGCCGATAAATTAATCGATAACTACAGCAATATCAATAAATATTTCGATTTAACAAACGATATCGACAACATGTCCATATGAAAAAATCATATTGTTGACGACCACTGGTATAAATAACCATGGTGATAACTTTATTGCCACATATAAGTACATATAAAGATATCGATAAAAAACGATAAATACATCAAGAGTGACAGTATCGATTAAATTTTCTATAAAATATAAATTGAGAGATATATCGATAACAATACTGAGGACTAATGATAATGATAAGTATGCGCATATCGGTTTATCGGTATATATAAGTTTATGTAACGATTTCGATAACAAAGGCGATAAATGCATTGATAAGGGTATACATATCGATAAAGATGTCGATTAAATATCGATAGACATGTTGACAAGAATATCGATAAATGTTGAGAAATATAGCGACAATCATATGGAGGCATTTATTGATAATAATACCGGTAAGTATATCAACTGGTTTAAGAAAGTGCGATGCAACAAACGCATTTTGTC
>NW_023483438.1:0-1660 GCF_013731165.1 Rhagoletis pomonella | reverse complement strand
CTACCCACTTCAACGGTCCGCACTGCGCATTGGTTTTTTAATACGTCTAAATATTGAGCCTGCTCATCACTGGGCCAACATGGAACCCTTTTACGAGTCCCCTTAACACTATTTACGAACCTCCATGCATCTGTAGTGTTCGGGTATTCATTTAACTCACTAATTTTCGCCCGATAGCAGTCCGCTTTTGGTTTTTTTACAGCCGCTTTCCACTCCTCTTCCATATTAAGTAAATCCTCAAAGTCTCTAACATTGTTCGTCAGCCTCGCTTTCTTCCTGCACGCCGACAGCAGGCGAAATGGTTTTTTTAATGACTCGTTCCACCACGCTTTGAGGGAACCCTTTACAGAGTTTAAATCAATCGTGGCTCCTTTAATCTCCTTATTTATGGCCTCGCAGATACCATCAACCCCCTCATTACAGTGAATTCTAGCCAGCGCCGAGTTAAGTTTTCGCTTTTGAACGAACGGAACCGGTTTGCTCGCAACGTTTGTAAAATCTATAATAATAGGCCAGTGATGGCTGCCCCTGACAAAAACAGGGACCACCTTCCACATAAGCTGACAGTTCGAGTTAGTAAAAGAAAGATCTAAGACTGAAAGGCTGCCCGGACAATTTTTGCTAGTAGCGAAAGTAGGACTACCATCGTTTAAACATTTGAAATTTGCCTTCCGAATCGCATCGAGCAGAATTTTACGTTTAGGAAGGTCCTTTGGGCTACCCCATCTTCTGGTCTTAGCATTGGAATCCCCCAACAGTAGGATGTTTTCGCGTCCCTCCAAAAACAGCAATAAACGACTAATTTCATAGTCAAAGAGATGTTTGTTTAAATTCGGTGGAAAATAAGCAGAAACTATAGTAAAATTTTGAAGCAAGCTTGTGGTTTTAGCCACAACAATGTCATAGTTGGGATTGTATCTGATTTTCTGTAAGCGTAAGTTTTTCCTACTTCCAATGGCTACACTCCCGTAGCCATCCGCCCTGAACTTTGATAACACATTAAAATTTATAAGTTTATGGCCCTCAAAAATATCACCGCACGAGAAAATCTCTTGTAGAACCACTATGTCGATCTCATTATGCTAAATGAAAAAGTCTATATAATCTCTATTGGCTTTCAGACTCTGACAATTAAATTGAAGAATTTTTATTGTCATCTTTGTTTCTATTTACAACAAGTCTATCATCTACGTTAGTTTTAATTAGATTCCCCAACACCTTCAAAATCGGCTCCTCAGCATCGATATTGAATTTCACCGACAACTCACTGAGAAGTTTTTCAATTTCACTCACTCTCTCCCACTTGGGACTTTCATACACCGGCACAGACTTTTCTATAATCCTGGCCTGCTGAACCTTTTTGCCGACCTCACTGCTCTTGTTAACTGCTGCTCTGGCAACCACGTTGTATTTTCTCCTGGTTAGACTCCTATTTACTACACCTTCGTTATTCTGCCTCACTTCGGCCTGTCCCACCCTAGCTGGGAACATTTCATCATAATCGGCCAGTACTGAGAAACTATTCCCTTCGAGCAAATTTCTCTAGCTATCAAAAACTTCACGTTAGACAACTTCTTCACCGTCATGATCTCAATGACCTGTCTTTCTTTCTCCCAGCTGGGACACCTATTTTTATTGAACGATAAATGGTCATTACTAC
>NW_023483437.1:0-1660 GCF_013731165.1 Rhagoletis pomonella | reverse complement strand
GTCGTATCTCCTTGATAATATTCTAGGTCTTAACTTAATGCAAATCAATAATTTTTTTAATGAATTAAATAGAATCTTGATCTTGTATTTGTAAGTGATAACATCAATTGCAACATTGAGGAATGTTACTCTCCTATATCTCTTTGCGATAAACATCATGTGCCTTTGGTTCTCATATTTGCTTTTCATGACTTTTTGAATTCACCTGCCACCGAAATAGTTGGTTTTAATTTTTCTGGGTGTGATTTTTCCATGATAAATAGCTTAATTACTGAAATCGATTGGGAAAAAATTTTGGTTTGCCCTGATGTATATAGTTCTTTCTCTATTTTTAAAACTCTTTTATTTGAGATTTGCGTAAATAACATTCCAGCTATTAAGAAACGTCCACATAAGTTTCCTTGGTATAATTTAAGATTAAAAAAAATAAAAAATCTAAGAAATAAGTTTTTTAAAAGGTTTAAAACAACTGGAAACCAGAACTTCTTAGTTAAATATAAAAAATTTCAAAAGCAATTTAGTTGTTTAGAAAAATTTCTTTACAGAAACTATTTGCTTGAAGTTGAATCAAAAATTAAATCCAACCCGAAGTCTTTTTGGCATTTCATTGAAGCGAAATATTCTAGTTCCGGTATACCATCTGCTGTTTTTTTTTCATGACAAATATGCTCACTGTCCCGCAGATATCGCCAATCTTTTTGCTGAATTTTTCGGTTCGAATTTTACCCAGGATGTTTGCACGCCCTCAGCAGACTTTAACTTTACGGCTAATTCATCTTTTTGTTTTGGATCCCTAAGTTTGTCTTTCAATGACGTTGCCAACGGTATTTCCAAGTTAAAACTGTCTGAGAAGACGGATATTGATGGCTTTTCAGCCGTCCTGTTTAAAAACTATCCTGGTTTAGTTATCCCATTGAAAATAATTTATGATATGTCTCTAGCCTCTGGGGTTTTCTTAGATGACTGGAAAATAACTTCCATCAACCCTATTTTTAAAAGTGGGAACAAAAGTGATGTTTGCAATTATAGGCCAATATCAAAGTTATCGTCTGTATCTAAACTTTTTGAAACTATTGTAGTTGAAAAATTAAATTTTGTAACGAAGAGTTTGATTTTGCCTTATCAACACGGTTTTGTTGCTAATCGATCAACGGTTACTAATCTTGCAGTTTTTAGTGAGTATTACATTGCATCTTTTGCAGAAAGGTTTCAAGTTGACTGCATTTACACAGATTTTTCGAAGGCTTTCGACAAGGTTTGTCATTCGATTTTAATTCGTAAGTTAGCCTCCTTGGGGTTCCATTAAATTTTTTTGCAATGGATTAAATCGTATTTAAGTGTTAGGCGTTGTGTTGTCACAGTAGAAGGTGTAACTTCTGAGCCTTTTATAGCCACTTCTAGGGTACCCCAAGGGAGTATATTAGGCCCTTTGGTCTTCATATTATTTATCAATGATATAAGCCATTGCTTTTCTTTTGCTAATTTTTTGCTATACGCTGGCGACTTGAAAGTTTTTTCTATAATAAAAAGTCCCGCTGATTCAGTTCAGCTTCAGGCTGAAATAGACAACCTAAATGTTTGATGCACTAAAAATATTCTTGCCCTGAATATTAAAAAATGTTTCAAAGTTACGTACGCAAAAATACACAAAACTGTGCCT
>NW_023483436.1:0-1660 GCF_013731165.1 Rhagoletis pomonella | reverse complement strand
AAAACACATTTTTCGGATTATGACATACGTGAACGTACTGTACTCTTTGTCCCATTGAGTGTATCACGTAATTTTCTTTCGTATCGTTTTGGATCCCGAATTGGCTCGAATCGTAACATCCGACGTGAAGCGATACGTCAGGCAGTATAAGCTGAATGGGACAAAGAGTACGTTCACGTATGTCATAATCCGAAAAATGTGTTTTTACATGACCAGTAGTACGATATCGTATGTGACGATTCGAGCCCTGGTCTATGGTGGATTTGCCAGGCCTAAAGCCACACTGATAAGGCCCAATCAGTTAATTGACGGTGGGCTTCAGTCTTTCACAAAATACGCTCGATATTACCTTGTAACCTATGCTTACATCACTTTTAAATTCCAGTCATCGGGCATGCGTTCATCTGACCATCAGCTCCTCACCGCCGTCACCGCAGCTTTGTTGTTTTTCATTCAGTATGGTGGACAAGTTTGCCTCCATAATTTAAGCACGTTCTATATATCGGTCACTAGGTGGCCATCGTTGTTCTTACAGGAGCTTGCCCAGCTTTGAACTATCCGTAAGTGGCTTAAATCTCTGATAAAATTTTCGGCAGCTTTTCCTGTCGGCCAGCATCTCAAGCTCTTCGCACTCATGTATTTCGGCCTTTCTCTCCTTATTGCGACAAATACGTCTCGCTTCCCTCTTCAGGTCCCTTTAACGGTCCACGCTCCTCATCGTACAAGTTATTCTTTCGGGCTCGCTGAAATCCGAATACTTCTGCGGCGGCGGTACTTAATGATCGGCAAAAGTGATTTCACTGCTCGCGTTTGTCGGTTTGTTGAAGAGAGCTTTCAGAGAACAAGTGTGCGAGTAGGGTGCGAATAAATTGGCCGTCTGTTGTGATTGCAGCTTTTCGAAGTTGAGCGTTCCTTGTATTGTTGGGCGAACATTTTTGGCTGCACAGAGGCGGGTATCTTGGCTGCAGCAAGCAAGTTGTCGGAGTCGGTGTTTGACCCTCGGAGTGTACGTATGTACGTCTTCCGTCTATCATAACATGATCGATTTGGTTTTTCGTTTTACGATCTGGAGACAGCCAAGCGCTCATAAAATATATCCTTGGACGCTTCGTCCTTCTATTTCGTCGGGGCATGGGCGCAGATAGGCGAGATGTAGAAGAATCTCGCTTTGATGCGGATTGTGGCTAGATGCTCGTCCACCGGGGTGAACTGCAATACTCAGTGACAGTGACGGAGTCTCTACCACAACAAATCCAACACACAATTTGGGCTCCTTTATACGGCAGCTGTAGTAGACGTCGCAAATCCCCAAATATGTTTTGCCTTGTCATCAAAAGAAGGGGGTCTCATCCGATCCATGTTTGTCTATTTCATTGGGCAAGGTGTTTGGTCGCTACCCAGAGGATACGTGGATATAAATACTCGGATGTAGTGAGCTGCGAGTCAAAAGCTTTTCCCACTTATGTGGACTTCTGTGCACGGAACCATACTCCAACAGGGTTGCTACCTGCTCAAAGGATAGGGGTTTACGAAACCTGTATCTATTCGGTAAATAGATTTGCCGAGGGTAGAAATATTAAAATACGGTAGTCAAAACCAAGTTTTAATAAAACTTTAGTTGGAAAATATTTTTTGTTCGAGTTGTTTATTCGATTTTTAT
>NW_023483435.1:0-1660 GCF_013731165.1 Rhagoletis pomonella | reverse complement strand
ATTAATTTTGCCAAGATTATTATCAAGTAAAAGCTCCCTTCGCAGTCTGTGTCAATATTTATAAATATGAATTTAAAAACAAAAAAGCTTTTGACCGCCGTAGCAGTGCAGGAAGATATGTCGACTATAAGGCAGTTTTGTATTTTAAACGACGATGTATATGGGGTTAAGTAAGTACTTTTCGTTTTTGTCATTAACAATTTTATACATACCTCAAGTTAATATGCATCTTATCAATTTAAAAGAAAATTTCATACGTACCAGGGTTGTTGCGAATATTCGCATTCGCATTCGCAATCGCGGAGCTTCCGCATTAATTTTAACATTCGCATTCGCTATAATCAAAGCGGAGCTTTTGCGAATGCAAATGTTGTGCAAGTGCACCGATAAAACGTATTTCTGGCAAACAAAATGACAAATTGTAACCTGTTGTCGTGGGAGTATTTGTGTAGCAAAACTGGTAAAATTTCATATTTATCAACTTTGATAAAAATGTCTTTAAACATATTATTTCTTAAGTTACATAACCGAGCTATCAATGGGCAGTCATACAAGTTCCCACTTCTACTTGACCTTTGACGTACGTCAAAGAGAACATAGTCCTTTTAATAATTTTTTTTTTATGTGCTTGAAATACCTGCATTGGTTTCTTTCTTTATTATGATTTTTTTTGGACCAATCTTAAAAAAGAACTACTAGATATAAAAGAAGAAAGTGTACACTGTAGTTCTTAACCAAATTTTCGTGATTTGCTTTTGATGTTATATATATTCGTTTGAATCATTGCAAATGGGCTCTTTGGGGTACTTATTTTTAGCAAAAATTTAAAAAACAGTAATTTTGTTTACATGTCGGGCAATATTTTTTTCATAAGGATATACATTGGATCCTTGGCTAAAAACTTCTGTGGTAAAACTGTCCCCCTACGTCTCTCTTCTTTGCTATTTAAAGTTAATGAGTAAGCTCCTTCAATAGGGATTTCTACCAGAAATGATCAACGTCTGACTATAAAGATAATCGATGCTCAAATAATTAAAAAGCTATAGGTTTGACCTTTAATTAGATAAGAATTACGTAACTATCTGAGATTCAAATGCTTATAAAAAACGGGGTGCTTTTTAAAAAAATAACAATATTCTGATCCGATTCGGCTGGCATCCACGACTTTGAAAACAGAGTTTTGTTCAAAATTTTCATTCCTGGAAAATAATAATTTATTTTCCATATCCACCTATTTACCTCGCTATAAGCACGAATTTTTCAAACCGGTCGCAGAAGAAAGTATTAAAAATGAATTACAAAAACTAAAATCAAAAAACGCTGATGAAGTTACAGATTCCCCAAATTCTGAAACAGCCAAAGGGATGAGAATGAAGAATTCTTATTAAAAAACTTTTGAAAACCCTGAGACATCTGGTTTGGCTTGTAAGCTCTGTTTAAACAACGATCTCCCCATTATGCTAGATTCTAATTGTTTCTTAAAATTACTTGACATCCGCATTCGCATCCGCATCCGCGGATATAAGCTGTTAGACATCCGCATCCGCATTCACATCCACGGATGTCTAATATTCCGCATTCGCAACATCCCTAATACATACATACATATATCTATACAAATTAATAAATATATGGGGAGTTCCATACCAAAACGGACGGG
>NW_023483434.1:0-1660 GCF_013731165.1 Rhagoletis pomonella | reverse complement strand
TTTGCTTATTTGCTTTTTTGTATAGTTTCAGGCAGGCTCTTCCTAAATAAATAAAATAATAAAATAAAATACCATAAAATAAAAATACGAGCTAACTTTTGCAAATCCATCGAGTGTTGTACTACTGGATGGGTATACTTTCAGCAGACTTTGGCGCGCTAGAATTGATTCAAATCCCACTGTGCGTCAAGTCTTGCATAATTTCAAAAGAAAATTCAGCCTCTAAAGTGGGATCGCCTGATATTAGGCTAGAGACATTTCGGGCTTAGTTAAAAAAATAAAGTTATCTTTCCTTTGTTTTCTTTTGAACATTAAAGCGTTTGATCATTTTTGTTTTAAATCAAATATTTTGTTGCAATATTTTCACTCCATTTCTGCCTACAGCCACTTATATGAAAAACAAGAAATTTTAAAGCAAAAACAAAATCGGATGTGAACCAAATTAGCAAGGGTCCGATTCTGAGGTACCACCTTTCCTTAAAAAAAAAATAATGATAGAAATCAGTTAATGTGGTCTAAACCCATGCGGTAACACACATAAAAAAAATATTCCGACGATATTGATAACCTCATCCTTTTTTTGAAGTCGGTTAAAACGAAAACACGAGACCTCTACATACAAAGTAATTTTGATCGGACCTGTATTTTGGAAGAATATTAAATGATACGATCTGTTTTATTTAAAAAATTAATATAATATTACGGCTATATTCGGACACTTCACGTAAATTCATACATAAATACATATTTCATACAAAATCGCATCTTAGATATATGATGTAACATTCTTGGGCTTTAAATATCCGGTTTTTTTGCTCCTATAATTCTGTAGTCTCTAATTTACGCGCTAATATTTGAGCATTATTTGTTAACTTATCAATTTGGTTGTACACATTAAAGTGTCGGTTGAGGTCATTGGTGTGGTTGAAGAGTTTCGCAGTGCCCTTCAGCGTTTCGTGTATATTCTGCGTACCAATCGCCAGAAAATTTTCATCCAAAGAATCCTGACCGCCTTGACTGCACAACAAATTAAAGAAATAATAGATTTGAGAATGTAAAATATGTACATTAGACTGCATCACCAAAAAAAGTTGCGGTTTTTCCGCCGGGGTTACAAAATTTATTATATTTTAAGACGTTCACCAAAATATTTCGATAAAATATTATTATGCAAATTTTTTAAGCTTAAACCGTTTTGTCATTTGAGGGGATTTTTTCAAAAAACTTCTTTAAGAAACTATTTTTATTCATAAAAGACTCCATTTTTGGAGGTATTTTCAAATCGGTCCAGCTCGCTTAAATCTTAATATTTTTCCGAAATATTTTGGTGGACGTCTTAAAGTACAATAGATTTTATAATTCCAATGGAAAAAACAGTACCGATTTTTTTTTTGTATGGGGAGTGATGCAGTCTAATATACATACATATGTAAGCATGCCTTAGATTACCTTAAATTTTCCTCATTTCTGAACCATTCGTTTTCATAGCCTTTAAGCCATATCGGGTTTGAGCCTTGAACGCTATGTTTATTTGTATTTGGTACACGGGTGGCTGGTTCTGTGTTGCTTTGCAGCGAAAGCGAAGAGTTTCCTATGCAAAAAAAAAATAAAATAAAAATTAGCAGATTGCGTTTTTTGCTTGTTCCAAGTAAACTTACTG
>NW_023483433.1:0-1660 GCF_013731165.1 Rhagoletis pomonella | reverse complement strand
CCGATCTATTCGAAAAAATCGTATTTATGGTCCGATTTGCTTAAAATTCGGTACGTAGGTAGCTTTTTACCTAGACTAGCATATAGGATCCTTTTTTCCCCGAAGTGGACCAGGAACCGATTTATTCGAAAAATCGTATCTATCGCCCGATTTGATTAAACTTTTGTACGTAGGTAGCTTTTTGCCTGGATAAGCCTGTTTTCAGATTTTCATGCAATTTCGAATATAAAAGGCTTTGAGCAACCACCATATCAATGGGCGAATTCGTCACTAAGCAAGGTTTTTTGCGACAATCAGTAACAACGGATACAACCAAAATATAATAATAATATATAATATACCTATACTAATACATATTTTGAAAGCCGTTTTTTTAATGTTCGCAAAGCCGGAGAACGGCTGAACCATTTTATTTAATATTCAGACACCTACCGCACGTGTCCCAAGGATGGTTTTAGGCTAAAAAAAGGTTCTATATGTAAAAGGGGCGTGGCGCCTCTAATACAAACCTAATTTTTTCTTATTCCATATCTCTAGAAGTGGTCATAGTAGAGTTTTGGAACTAGGAGCTATTCCCATACAAGCCAAAGTTTTCATACTACGTATCCCTGGAATTGTTCATGGTAGAGTTCTAGAACTTGGTATGGAGATATACGATATCAATCGCATACTCTTGGAGAAAAATTGGAGCTATTAGAAAAGGGGCGTGGCACCTCCCATGCAAACCGAATTTTTCAAACTGCATACCTCTGGAAGTGTTCATGGTAGAGTTCAGGAACTTTGTATGGAGATATACGAAATCAATCGCATACTCTTGGTAAAAATTGAAGCTATTGTAAAAAGAGGCGTGGCACCTCCCATACAAACCGATGTTTTCATACTGCATATCTCTGAAAGTATTCATGATACAGTACTGGAACTTCGTATGGAGATATGTATGTATATGAAATCAAGCCCATACTCATAGAGAATATTGGGGCTATTTGAAAAGTGGGCGTAAGGTCTACAAAGGTGCCGACTTTTAGCTATCTTTTGATATATTTATAATTATTCTGTAGGAGTGTTTGTGAGTGAAATCCTCCTAAATGGTTGTACAGATATTAACGAAATATTTTGTATGTGTTTGAGTGGGTCTCTGGATGGTTTAGTTTCATAATTTAATCCGCCAGTTGGCGCTGTAGTTGAGTTATTACTAAAAATCTGATTTATGATCCAATTTGGCAAATATTTTAAATATGTAGTTGTAATGGTAAGAGCAAAATTGCCGCAAAAAACCTTGCTTAGTGACGAATTCGCCCATTGATATGGTGGTTGCTCAAAGCTTTTTATATTCGAGATTGCATGAAAATCGGAAAACAGGCTTATCCAGGCAAAAAGCTACCTACGTAAAAAATTTTATTCAAATCGGGCGATAGATACGATTTTTCGAATAAATCGGTCCCTGGTCCACTTTGGGGGAAAAAGGATCTTATATGCTAATCTAGGGAAAAAGCTACCTACATACCAAATTTTAAGCAAATCGGACCATAAATATAGTTTTTTCGAATAGATCTCCACTTCCCGAAAAAAGGATTTTATATGATAATCTATGTAAAAAGCTACCTACGTACCGGATTTTAAGCAAATCGGACCATAAATACGATTTTTTCGAATAGATCGG